>NC_066541.1:15812458-15869958 GCF_024679095.1 Eriocheir sinensis | reverse complement strand
AGAAGAAAGAGAGGCAAAATTAGAAGGAAACAGAGGAAGACGAAGAGGAGGAGGAGGAAAAACACGAAGAACTTGCGAAGAGCTTGCGTAGGAGAAGGAGAATGACGGCAGAGAAGAGGAAAAAGAAGACGAACGAGAATCAGAAAAAAATGCATAAAGAAACACCTCGTTACCAGCAAGTGTCGAGAAGGAGGAGGAAGAAGAAAAAGAAGAGAGAAGGAGAAAAAGAAGAAGAGTAAGAACGAAGAACAAGAGGGAGGGGAAAGGAAGTCAAGGAAAGGAAAGGAAAAGGAAAAGGAAAGAGAGCAGAGATAACCAGGGACATGGACATAATTGAAGAAGATGAAGAAGAAGAAGAAGAAGAAGAAGAAGAAGAAGGAAAGTAGCAGGAGAAAACAGGAAAAGGGAAAGGAAGGAAAAAGGAAAAGGAAGGGGCTCAGAGATAACCAGGCACATGACCATAATTGAAGAAGAAGAGGAAGAAGAAGAAGAGCAGGAGAAGAGAGGAAAGGGGAAAGGAAGGGAAAAGGAAAAGGAAGGGGCTCAGAGATAACCAGGCACAGGGAGATAATTGAAGTCTCCCCTCACATGACTCTCGGCTGGGGATTCTTCACTTAATACAAGGAAACATGTTTATCCCGCCCACACCGGCTCTTGAAGGGGTCTGGACAGCATTAGGTGGGCCGGAATGCAGGGCGGGGGCGGCAGAGGAGGTTGCAGGCGGCGGCAGGGGAAGGAAGGGAGGGAGTATGTGTATAGAGAGGGCTGCGTAGAGGTTGACAGGGTTCATAAGTGGCATTAAGGGGTGTAGGGAGATAAGGGGTGGGTCAAGGTTAGGCTGTAGATAAGGTAATGGATGGAGGTTTGAAGGTACAGGTTACGGTATGTAGGGGAGAAATACGTGTGTTTAGTGGTTAGTAAGAATGACAAAGAGAGGGATGTTGGGTGTGTTTTGGTATAGTGGAGGTTACAGGGAGGAGGATGTGGAGAGGAGGTTAGGATAGGTGGAGGATGTGTGTGGAAAGAAAGGGAGGAGGTGGAAGGCTAAAGATCAGAGCAGAGCATCAGCCAGAGCCCAGGTACAAAACATCTCACCTGGCCTCACCTTGTTTTCTGGGAGATGAGGAGATGCGGACGTGATTTACCTGCAAACACCTGAAGGAGAGAGGGAGAGGAGAAGGAGAGAGGGAGGGAGGGAGAGGGAGAGTGAGAGGCAGGTAAAGAATGGCTGGTGAGGTGGAGGTAAAGACTAACTCACCTGGTTGGCCCTTGCTCCCTTCTTCCTCCCCTCTTTGTCTCCACTCTTTCTCTCCCTTCTTTCTCTTCCTTTCTCTCCCCTCATTCTCTTCCTTTCTCCCTTTATTTCCTTCTCTTTCTCTCTCCAAATTCTCCCCCCTTTTGTCCCCTCTTTCTCCCTTTTTTCTTTCTCCTTTTTTCCCTCTTTCCCCTCTTTCTTACCACTCTTTCACCTATTCAGTTAAGGAGGAAGAGGAGAAGGAAGAAGAGGACAAGTAGACAAAGAACGGAAGAGAGAGAAACAGGTAAAGAGCAGCAAGAACTGAGACACAGGTAAAAACTAACTCACCTGTCTCTCTCCCTTTCCCTCTCTCATTCTCCTCTCTCTGTCTCCCCTCTTTAACCTGTTCCATGGCGGGGTGGCACGGTATAGGCAGGTAGGCATAGGTAGGTAGGCAGGTGACAGGTGCTTTATATTCCCTTCCTCCCACGCCCCATACAAGAGCAGACACAAAGAGAGGGAATAACAACGGCCTTTCCTTGCTATTGTTGGGAGCGCCATTACTTCATTATTCCATTTTTGCTGAGAGAGAGAGAGAGAGAGAGAGAGAGAGAGAGAGAGAGAGACGCACAGACAAAGAGAAATAGACTATAAGCTCTTTACCACTTAACATAGAGTGATACAGACAGACAAACACAGAGAGAGAGAGAGAGAGAGAGAGAGAGAGAGAGAGAGAGAGAGAGAGAGAGAGAGAGAGAGAGAGAGAGAGAGAGAGAGAGAGAGAGAGAGAGATGCGTTTTAATGAAATGAAATAAGAAAAAAAAGGAATTCCAAAAGCCTTCAGTGTGTGTAGGATTCATTTCATCAACATTGCTCTCTCGGAAACCTCTTCGTCTAGTATACCTCATGTGGGGGTTCTTCTTCTTCTTCCTCTTCTTCTTCTGTGGCCCTCCTGTAATGAAGTGTGTGTGTGTGTGTGTGTGTGTGTGTGTGTGTGTGGCGTATAGGGAAGAAGGGAGTTGGTTTCTACTTTAATGTCCCTTTCCTTTGTATATTCTCCTTACTTCTCTCTCCTCCCTTTTATTTTACTCCCTCCTTCCCCCCTTTTGTTCCTCTCCACCTTATTCCACTTCTTCCTCTTCCCTGTCTTTCTCTTCTTTCTCTCTTCGTTGCCATCCACCCTCTCCTTTGTTCTATCTCCCTATCACTTTTTTTCATCCCATTCTCGTTCTTTTACTTTCTTTTAATTTTCATCTTCATCATCATATCTCAAACCCATTTTCTTCCCCTCCTTACAATCCCTATCCTTCCGTTATCTTCCCGTTCCTTCCATCTCCATACCCCCAGCCCTATCCTACCCTTCCCTTCCCCCTCCCATACCGTCCCTACCCTGCCACCTTCGCCGTCCTCCTCCCGTACAAGATCAAAAACTCAACGGATGAAGAAGTCAGGAGGAACAAATGCCGGGCGGCGAGCACCACGCAGGGGCGCTACGGGACATTAAGCGGATTTTCCCTTTAGTTGGGCCATGATTTACGGCCATCGGGGAGAGAGGAATCGTCGCTAATATATATCTGTAATCACCCGCATTAACTACGAATAGGCAATTTTTACTCGTAACTGCCTGGTAGTTAGCTAATGGGGCGCGCTAATGGGGGTAATGGATGGCCGGAGTGTGAGGCAAGAAAACCCTTAACTAATGGGTCCAGGGTTTTGTTTGAGTTATGTTTTGTGGCGCCGCTGCTCGAGTGTATGCAGGCAGTGTGGGAACGAGTGGGGGGGAGGGGGCGGTGAGGTTGTGGGGTTGTGGGTGTGGGGAGGAGGTTGAAGGTGTGGGATGAGAGGTAGGGGGGGGGTATGCTTGCAGTGGTGGGAACGTGGGGGGGGGGGGGCTGAGGGGGTCCGTGTGTGTGTGTGTGTGTGTGTGTGTGTGTGTGTGTGTGTGTGTGTGATAAATATCGTAATTCTGTACGTTATTAGCCTCGGCTGAAATTTATTTATACGTAATGGTAATGTTCTCTTAAGTATGAGAGAGAGAGAGAGAGAGAGAGAGAGAGAGAGAGAGAGAGAGAGAGAGAGAGATGGGCAAAGTTTTCCCACCACCACCACTACCATCATCACCACCACCACTACTATTACTACTACTACTACTATTACCACTACTACTACAACCACCACCACAATCATCTTCACCACCACCACCACAATCATCTTCACCACCACCACCACCACCACCGTCCTCATCTTTTTATTCAGTGATAATTAAACGGGATTATGTTCATTAAGCAAGACCGTACATTATATCAGACGATAATCGGGCGAGGAACAGTCTCACGGCGGGGACGAACCCATGGGAAGGAGGAGGAAGAGGAAGAGGAGGAGGAGGAGGAGGAGGAGGAGGAGGAGGAGGAGTTTGAGCAGTTTTTGATATAGTTTTTGTGGGTTTGATCTTGGTGACGTGATGTTGAAGGCAAGATCTCGAGTTGAGGTTCTTACATGCGGTTTGATAATAAGGGGTTGAAGGAAGAAGGAGATTTACAGGAGGGAAAGAATCTACACCCATATTCCCAGACGCTTACAGCTCTCACAACAACTATTCCAAAGGCCACAAAGAACATCAGTCGGGTTCTTATGAGAGTTTTTCACGTTCATGGTGTATAAGCCTTGTCATACTCTCACTACCCTCATAAGACTATACCCATGGCAATACTGACACAACCTCAACGAAAGCCTTATGAAATCTGGGTGTATAATCTCCGAAATGTGTAAGACTATAGGCCGTAGACTCTCACTAGAGGCAAGGAAAGGATGCAAGAATAGGGAGGGGAGGGAGATAATTGAAAAGGGAGCATTTAGGGTGGGGAGAGAAAAGGGGAGGTTTGTTATAAGGGGGCTTGAAAAGAGGGAGGAAAGAGAGAAACTAGGGAGAAAGGGAGAGATAAAGAATGGAGGAAAAGTGGATTTTTAAAAAGAAAAGATTTAGAGTGGGGAGAGAAAAGAAAGGAGGGCATGCTATACGGGAGAAGGAGTAGGGGAGGGAGGGCTTTGTAAAGGGGTGGGGAGGGGAAGAGATATGGGGAGATGTATTTCGGAAGGGGAGAGAGGAAGAAATGATGGTAAAGAAAGAACGAAGGAAAGGGGAGGGAGGGGAGCATCAGGGGAAGGGATCTTGGGATGGGGAGAGAGGGTGGGAGGGTGGGAGGCTGCGTGGGGAGGAGAGGGAATTTGGGGAGATGATTTCGCTTATTAGATTGTCTGGTCCTTCATCTCGTTTTCTTTTGTCATCTCATTTTCATGCTCCCATTACTCGTTTTCTTTCTCTCTTTCTTTTTCTCTTTTTTGTGTGTTTTGTCCTCGGCTGTTCCCTTATTATTTTTTGCATTTGTTATTATCTTGTTAGTAAGGATTCTCTCTCTCTCTCTCTCTCTCTCTCTCTCTCTCTCTCTCTCTCTCACACAATCACACACGATTAACCTCCACGCCCTCTTTATTCCTCCCTCGAGCCCTTAGACCTCTCCCATTCCCTTTTCCTCCCCTCCCCCTCCCCTTTGCTCCCCTCTCCCCTTTCAACCCCTCTCACTCTTCCCATTTCTCCGCCCACCATAATCCGCCCCCTTCTCAACCCTATTACCACCCACCCACTCTGTTTCGCCTCTTCTCCCTTCTCCCTTCTCCCCAGCCCATTACCTCTGCACCCCATCTCCCCTTCTCCCCATCCCCAACCCTCTCCCTAGTCCCTACCCTGCTTCTTACCCTCTCCACCCTGTTTCTACCCTCCCCTTACCCTCCCCTACCCTCTCCCTCTCCTCCCCCCTTCTCTCTCCCCCCTTTCCTCCCCTTCTCCCCCCTTTCCTCCCCTTCACAATGATATGTAAGCCAGCCAGTTACCAGGATTTAGCTTTTTATTCCATTAGTGCTCTCTCTCTCTCTCTCTCTCTCTCTCAGGGGGTGATGGGAAGGTAGTGGGGGGTGAAGAGCGGTGTAGCTAGGGTTTGGGAGAGCTTGGAGGGGTGAGGAATGGAAGGGGAGGACTTGGTGGTGTGGGGATTGGAGATAACATGAGAGGGATGTTGGGGAGATGAAAGAGGAAGATGAGGAGGATTAAGAGTGAGGAAGGGGAGGAATATATGTAGGGAAGAGGGGAGAAGAGAGGGAATTATTGGTAGTGAGGAGAAGGAAGAGGAATAACAGAGGAGGAGGAGTGAGGAAGGAAAATACGAATGGGGAAAAAGAGAAGGAAGGGAAAGGAAAAGGAGAGGATGACCAGAGGAGGAGGAGGAGGAGTGTAGAAGGGGAAAGTACAGGGGGAAAAAGGGAGAGAGATGGGGAAAAATACTTAGTGAGAGTAAGAAAGAGAAATAGCAGAGGAGAGGGAGAAGGAGGAGGGATGTGGAAGGGGAAATGTAGAGGGAAGAAAGAAGAAGGTAGAAGAAGGAAGGGAAAAATTTCTTCGTTAGGGTAAGGACGAGAGATGGCAAGAAGAGGGGAAATGAAGAAGGGGGGAAATGTAGGGGGGAGCTTGTAGATTAGGGGAGTGTAGGGGAGAATGGAATGGAGTTATGATGAGAAGGGGAACTTGGCTACAGAGACATGGGGTGCTAGGGGAAGAGGGGGAGGGGGGAGGAGGGGAGGCAGATGGGGAGATATGTTATTGAGTACAGACTGAAGGGGAGAAATGATTTACAAGAAGGGGAGAAGAAGGAGGAGGAGGAGGAGGAGGAGGAGGAGGAGGAGGAGGAGGAGGAGGAGGGGATGGGGCCTTTTAGAAGCACCTATGTAAATCTCCACTTTATTACCTTATTTACAAGATTCTGTTGATGTGGCTATTAAAGGGTACACACACACACACACACACACACACACACACACACACACACAGTCATCCAGTCAGCCAGCCATTCCCTCAGCCATTATGTTATTCAATTTCTCAGCCTGTAAGTCACCCACCCATTCATCCATTTTTCGTAAGCCTGTCATCCATTTCCTAATCCTTGCCATCCATTCCCTAAGACTCATCCATTTGCTAAGACTCATCCATTTCCTAATCCTTTCCATCCTTTCCTTAAGATTCACCCATTCCCTAAGACTCATCCATTTCCTAAGCCTTTTATCCATTCCATCACCCTCTCACCCATTCCCTAAGCCTTTCAAACCATTCCCTGAGCCTTTCACTCATTCCTTAAGCCTTTATCCATTCCCTACCTAAGCCTTTTAATCATTCCCTAAGCCTGTCATCCATTCCTTAAATCATCCATCCATTCCCTAAGCCTTTTCAACCATTCCCCAACACACCCTCTCACCCTTTCAGTCATTCCTCCACCCTCTCACCCATCCCCATACCCTCTTATTCATCCCCCTTCCCCTTTCATCCATTCCCCAAACCATTTCCCCAATTCCCTAACCCTCTTACCCACTCCCCTACCTCCTCACCCACCCCCACAGCCCTTTCCCCGATTCCCCGCGGCAGTGAAGGAGCCAAGTAGCGCCTCGTCAGCCCGGGGAGGCCTTGAGCACCCCGTAATGAGAGTAAGAACAGGGAAGGAGGCATTAGCGGCAGCCAGACAGACGGTAATGAAAGAGGAGAGGGCTGCACCTTGACGTGTGTTGCGACGATGGGAACTACGTGGGGACGGTCGAGGGCCACTATTGATCCCCCTTGGCGTGGCGTTGAGGGGGCCGAGGAGGAGGAGGAGGAGGAGGAGGAGGGACGTGGCAGAGAGGTGGTTGTATAGTGGTAGGTAAGGTAGTGTTAGGAAAGACAGAAAAGAATGTATATAGTATAAGTTGTAGTATTAGAAGGAGGAGATAGAGAAGAAAGGAAGGGGAGAAAGGAGGTGGAGTAAGAGAATGTGAGAGATAGTTGTAGGTAAGTTAGTGTTATGAAAAGGAGGAAAAAAAAAGTATACAGTAGAAATTGCAGTATTAGAACGAGGAAAAGGAGGAGAGAGGAGAAAGCGAGGGAGGAAAGAGGAGACGTTGAGAGAAGTGAGTGCTGGTTTTGTAGTGAGGTAGAAGAGGTAGTGATAGGTAAAGGAGGGCGAATAAAAATGTATATAGTAAAAGTTGGGTTAGGAGGAGAAAGAGGAAGAGGTAATCGGGTGGCGTGAAGAGGATAGAGAGGGTAGGGAAGGCAGGACAAGAAAGAATGTATATAGAGGTTGCAGTATAAGAAGGAGGAAAGGGAGGAAGAAAGAGGAGGAACGGGAGGACGTGAAGAGAAGAGAGGTGGTAAGGTTAGGTTAGATAAGGAGGACAAAAAGTAAAGAAAAAGGAAGAAAACTGCAGTGAATGTTGATTTTGGAGGACGAGGAGGAGGAGGAGCAGAGAGAGAGAGAGAGAGAGAGAGAGAGAGAGAGAGAGAGAGAGAGAGCAGAATGGGCTGGGAAACGCAAAGTGGAATGTAAACGGAGAAGGGGAAACTAATGTGAAATGAACCACTGCCTTGCCTGGATTAAGCCCGCACGCACACACACACACACACGCACACGCACACGCACACACACACGCACACGCACACGATATTCGCTTTGTTAGTTTCTTTTCTTGTTAATTAATTTCTTCGCCATTACCCGTTTTTATTTTTTTGCACGCAGAGAGAGAGAGAGAGAGAGAGAGAGAGAGAGAGAAAGAGAGAAACCACAGCCATGTCTCGCCCCTGATCGTGTCGTAACATGTCACCTCCTCCTCCTCCTCCTACTCCTCCTCCTCCTCCTCCTCCTCCTCCTCCTCCTCCTCCTGTCCTCGACGGCTCTTCTAGGGGAGGTCAGAGGTGGTCTTGCCCGGTCCTCTTTAACCTGGCTTCCCTTACCTGTACCTACCTGTCTGTTCCTCCCTTTCCCCTCTCTCTCCCTCTTCCACTCTCTCCCTTCCCTTCCCTCCCTCCCGTCTTCCTCTCTCTACCTTCCTGTTATCCCCCCCCCTCCCCCAAGCCCTCATCTCTCTCCCTCTTCCCCTCTCTCCCTTCCCTTCCCTCCCTCCCGTCTTCCTCTCTCTACCTTCCTGTTATCCCCCCCCCCACTCCCTCAAGCCCTCATCTCTCTCCCTCTCACCCTCTTCCCCTCTCTCCCTTCCCTTCCCTCCCTCCCGTCTTCCTCTCTCTACCTTCCTGTTATCCCCCCCCCCCTCTCCCTCTTCCCCTCTCTCTCCCTCTTCCCCTCTCCCTTCCCTTCCTCTAGTCTCCCACTCTTCCTCCCTATGCCTACCAACCTGTTGTCTGACCACCCCCTAAGGCTTTCATCTACCTTCCTATCTCTCCCTCCCTTTCCCCTCTCCCTTCTCCCCCTTCCTTGGTCTTCCTTTTCTCTCCCTTCCCGCTGTATGGTATCCCTCAGGTCTCAATCCGCCTACCTTTCTCTCCTCTCTCCCTTTTCTGTTTGTCTCTCCCTTTTTCTTTCCTCCCTATTCCTGCCTCTCCCCTCCTTTTTTTCCTCCCCGTCTCTATACTTCCCTCCCTCCCTCCCTTACCCATCTCACCTCCCTGTACTCTTCCCTCCTCTTTCTCCCCATTTTAACCTCCCTCTATGGTTTTAAAGAGGGAAAGGTAGAGAGTGAGGGAGGTAAGGGAGAGCAAAACAGTGGGATGCACGAAGCGAGACAGCGCGAGGTTGGTTACGTTGAGGGGAATTCATGGTCGCGAGGAACAAAGGGTGTGCGTGGTGGTGATGGCGGAGGCGGGGGAGGCACGGCGCGGCGGAAGCAGGAAAGAAGGGACCATTAGCTAAGACGGACGAGCCGGGAGATTATACAGAAAATATTAAATCCTCCTGCCGGCAAGATCCTGCAGCTCTCCTTCTCCTCCTGCGCCTCCTGATCCTGCTGAGCCTACTTCTTCTGCTTCTTCTGCTTCCTTGCATTTTCTCTGTAACTCTTCCTGCATCCCTCCTCTTCCTTCTGCGCCTCCTGATCCTGCTGCTCCTAATTCTGCTTCTTCTTCTTCCTTGCATTCTCTCTGTGACTCTTCCTGCAGCCCTCCTCCTCCTGCTGCGCCTCCTTATCCTGCTGATCCTACTTCTTCTGCTTCTTCTTCTTCCTTGCATGCTCTCTGTAACTCTTCCTGCATCCCTCCTTTTCCTCCTGCGCCTCCTTATCCTGCTGCTCCTACTTCTTCTGCTTCTTCTTCTTCCTTGCATTCTCTCTGTGACTCTTCCTGCAGCCCTCCTCCTCCTGCTGCGCCTCCTTATCCTGCTGATCCTACTTCTTCTGCTTCTTCTTCTTCCTTGCATTTTCTCTGTAACTCTTCCTGCAGTTCTCCTTCTCCTGCGCCTTCTGATCCTGCTGCTCCTAATTCTGCTTCTTCTTCTTCCTTGCATTCTCTCTGTGACTCTTCCTGCAGCCCTCCTCCTCCTGCTGCGCCTCCTTATCCTGCTGATCCTACTTCTTCTGCTTCTTCTTCTTCCTTGCATGCTCTCTGTGACTCCTCCTGCAGCCCTCCTTTTCCTCCTGCGCCGCCTCATCCTGCTGCTCCTATTTCTTCTGCTTCTTCCTCCTTGCATTATGTCTGTAACTCTGCCTCCTTCTTCTCTTCCTTCTCCCTTTGCCACTAAGATGACCAACCTTCTCTCTTTTTTTCTCTGTTTTCTTCTGTTCTCTTCATCTTCTATACCTTTGTGACGTCTTTCTCCTCCTCCTCCTCCTCCTCCTCCTCCTCCTCTTCCTCTTTGTCCTCGTCCTTGTCCTCCCTCCTCCTCGTCCTCCTCCTCCCTCTAATCATTAACAGTAGTATGATCAACCCTTTTCCTGATCCTCCTCTTCCTCCTCCTCTTCCTCTTCCTCCTCCCTCAACACTCACCACCAAGATCATGACCATCCTCTTCCCTCCTCGTCCTGGTTAACCTCTCTCTCTCTTCCCCTCCTCGTCCTCCTCCTCCTCTTCCCTCTTCTCCCCTCATCCGTCTAACTCGAGAGGAGGAGCATTTAGCAGCGTTTAGGCAAGTAGTAGCAATGTCTCACCCCTTCACACACACACACACACACACACACACACACACACACACACACACGCCTCGCCAGCCTCCTCCCAAGCCACTTTGCCGCCTCGCCCTCAAATATCTGTCCATTCATTCATCGCCCACAAATCCACCCTTGTTGCAGAGGCTACCCCTTGTTTATTTTTCCTCCTGGGGGGCTGGGGGGGGCTCGAAGTGGGGGTAGAGGCATGTAGTGGTCAGCCGGGGTGCCAGAAGGGGGTATAGGCTCCGCCCCTGGGGGATTAAGGGAGCTCCACTGTGGTACTCCCCCTTCTCCTTCCCTCCCTTCCTCCCCATTGGTTTTTATAAGTGCCAATGACCTCCTCCCCCCCCCCTCCCCCCCCCATGTGGAAAGTTACTACCCGACACAAACCGACTCGTGTTCTCTCTTAATCGGGCGAAGGCGGCGGCGGAGGTGTGGTGAAGAGATGGGTGTGTGGGAGGGGGCTAGGGTGATGGTTGGGGGGTAGGGGGGAGGGGGAAGGGGGCTAAGTGTGGCGAGCCGAGCGTTGGTGGTGGCAGAACCGGACCACCCAAATTGAGAGAGAGAGAGAGAGAGAGAGAGAGAGAGAGAGAGAGAGAGAGAGAGAGAGAGAGAGAGAGAGAGAGTTATATTTATAGGATCCACAGAATTAACCTCCACCGTCGTCATTACCTTCATTTCTTCCCTCTTTCCTTCCTTACTTTCCGTCTTTCCTTCCTTCCTTCCTTCCTCCCTTCCATCACTCATTCATTCGTTCGTTCATTCATTGATTTCCTTTCTTCCTTCCTTCTGTCTTGTCCTTTCTTCTCTCTTTACTTCCTCCCTTATTTCCTTCCTTCCTTCCTTCTTTCCTTCCTTCCTTCCTTCCTTACCTCCATCATTCATTCATTAATTTCCTTCCTTCCTTCCTTTTGTCTAGTCCTTTCTTCTTTTTTTCCTTTCTCCCTTCTTTCTTTCCTTCCTTCCTTCCTTCCTTCCTTCCCTACGTCCTTCATGCCCTCGAGGTCGTCTTATTAGTTTCCTTTTTCATGTCTTTTCTGCCTCCTCCTCCTCCTCCTCGTCCTCGTCCTCGATCTCGTCTTGTCCTCATTAGATAAAGCCGCGGGCGAGGACGAGCGAGTGCGAAGTGGCCCTGTGTGTGTGTGTGTGTGTGTGTGTGTGTGTGTGTGTGTGTGTGTGTGAGGGAGCGAGGACAGCCATGCGGGACTCCTTCCTTCCTTCCTTCCTTCCTTCAGTCTCGCTTTAAGACCCTCGAGTGAGTCCTTTGCGTTCCTGTAACTTTGACGTCGACGAGGAATCATTCAGCATTTCCTTTGTGTCAGGGATGGTGCGGGAGGAGGAGGAGGAGAAGGAGGAGGAGAAGGAGGGAAAGACAGCCTCGAAAATGGGAGAGGAGAGAATGTTGGAAAAGAAGAACTGAAGAGGAATAACTAGAAGAACAAGAACAAGAAGAAGAAAAGAGAAAGACTATATTATGAAAGAGGAAGAAAAAGGAGGAGGAAGAGGAAGAGGGGAGAAAGAGAGGTAGAAGATGGGGGAGGAGAGGATAAAGGAAAAAGGAAAACTTGGACAAGAATAACAAGAACAAGAGCAAAAACAAGAAGAAAAGAGGAAGATTAGATTGTGAAAGAGAAGGAAGAGAAAGAAGATAACAACAACAACAACAACAATAACACCACCACCACCTCCACCTCCACCTAAACCAACAACCACACGCCACAAACCAAAAAATCGGGCAGGACACACGACAAGGCCCTACATCGAGGCACCAACCAACCCCACGTGTCCCGCCGAGTCCTGGGTGGCGGGGCGTGGCTGGCCGACTTCCACCCAGCGAACAGAAGCTCAGTGGATGCGTAACCGGAGAGGGCCGACGCCGCCTATCTCCACATGCATATCTCAATAGTCATCGTTGTGGTGGCTCGGCCGGGACCTTGGAGACGACTTATGCCCTCCTTCCCTCCCTCACCCCTCTGTTTCTTGCCCCGTTTCTCTGTCTCTGTCGCTCTGAAGGCTGTTTTCTGACTCATCTCGACGACCTATTCCTTTTTATGATGATTTTTGCTCATTTCTTTTGTTGGTTTCTCCGTTTCTCTCTTCTATCTCGCCCTCTGAAGTTCTCTCCCTGTTTCTCTCTTTCTAAGCGACCCTCCGTTTCTGAAGCTGTTCCCGTTTTCTCTGTTTCTCTTCACGTTTTTTCTCTTTTCTCTCTCTCCAAGACTCCCCGTTTTTCTCTCTCTTTGAAGGAGATTTACTGACTCATCTAGACACTGCATTCGTAAACTCTTGTCTGTCCGTGGAAAATCATACCTCTATCTCTTGGCGACACCTTTTGCTCTACTCATCGTCGTCTATCTCCGTTTCTCTCTCTCTGAAGGACGTTTATGGGCTCATCCCGACGCCTTACTCTGAAAAGCTTGTCCGTCGGAGGAAAATAATGTGTGTAGTCCCCAGATAGCCCGTGTTACCCAGCCAGCCGGAGGAATAGCCCAAGACAGACAAGCTTGGCGGTACAGAGCCCACAGACCCACATAAGGGAGAGCCAGGAAGACCAGCCGTAAAGAGACATCGACTACATAAACATCAAGATTCAGATGTGCCACTGTGATGTTGGTCTGTGGTCTTGTCTGTAAAGGAAAATGAGAATACTTGGCGGTGCAGACCCATTTAGGACACATAAGGCAGACCAGCCATACTTCTTTTCCTCTTTATTTTTCTTTTGTCTACCTCTTCCACTTCTTCCCGTTCTTTTCTTTTTCGCCCTCTTTTCCTTCACTCATTCCTCCTTCTTTCCTTTTCTCTTCCTACCATTTCTCCTTTTCTTTTTTACTCCATTTCTTCCTCCCGCTCCATCCATGCCTCCCTTCTCTTTCTCCCTAATATCCCTCCCTCCCTTACTTTTTACTTTCCCTCCCTCTCCTTCCTTCCCTTCCTCCCGTCAACTCCCTCCCTTCTTCTCCCCATGGCCTCTCTTCCTTCTCTCTCTCCCTCATCATTTCCCTCCTTTCCTTTTTACTTTCCCTCCCTCTCCTTCCTTCTCTCCCTCCCCTCAACTCCCTCCCTTCTTCTCCCTCTCAAAAAACATAACCCAAAACGACCATGGCCTCGTGTCGCCCTTGAATCTTGAGGGTGAAGGATGAGGATGAAAGGGAAGGGCGAAGGAGGGAGAAGGGGGAGGAGGAGACGTAAGGCGCTACAGACAGATGTGTGAGGCGACTTGAGGAGGAGGAGGAAGAAGAAGAAGGCCGACACACTCCCTCACCAAGTTCTCTGGAAAGTTTTGATGAGGGTGAATCTTAATGCAACGCAACACATGGGAGAGGGAGAGGAAAGAAGGGAGGGAGGGAGAGAGAGGGAGGGAGGTACAGGAGGACGTCGTTGCGTGTTGTACAGATGTTAAAGCGAGATTGTTGCATAAATTAAATGAGGGAATGAATAATGACTTGTTGTATACGTGTTGTTTAAGTGGGGTGACATTATTGTTATTATTATTATTATTATTATTATTATTATTATTATTATTATTATTATTATTATTATTATTGTTTTTGTTGTTATTGTTGTTGTCTTGATCAGTGTCCTCTTACCGTAAACACACATACACACACACACACAAAACCCTCCCCCCTTACCCCATCCCAAACACACACGCCCCCCCCCCCTCCCTCCCTAAACAAAATCCCCCCTCCCCCCTCCCCTCACACAGTCCCCCTTCCCCCCCCACATACAGTCCCACCCCACCCCTCTCTCATACAGTTACCAACCTCCACACCTTACCTTACCTTACCTTACCTTGCCCCGCTCACCGGCCCCCCCCTCCTTACCTGGCACACCTGAGTAAGCCCACACGTCCCCACCTGCCATTAATCACGTCCATTACCTTGATGACTCATATAATTTACCTTTAACAAGATCAGGAGGAGCGTGGACTTGAGGGAGGACAAAGGTGCGTACAGGTGGATGGGGTGAGGTGGTGTCAGGTGGTGGTGGGTGGGCAGGTGGGTGAGATGGCTGGGAAGGGTTGGTTGGTTGGTTGGTACGCCTGTTGGTTTTGGTTGTTTTGGTTGTTGTTTGGTTGTTGTTGTTGTTGATGTTGTTTGGTTGTGTTTAAGGAAGGGATGTGTTTTTGCTTTATTTCTTAAGATAATGTTTTTTTTTTCATATATTCTATTTTGTTTTGTTTGTTGTTGTTGTTGTTGTTGTTGTTGTTGTGTTAAATTAATGTTGTGTTTGTGTGTTAGCTCGAAGGAAATGTTTGTTTTTCTAATTGTTTTCTGTCACTGTAGTCTCCTTCATTTGTTTGTTTATTTACGTAAGTTAGTGCTATACTACCCTGCTTATATTTTTGTCTGTACTGAAGAAAATTTTAACTGTGCTCGGCCTGGGAAAACTGTTAAGGTTCTATCGATGTCGTTGTTTTTATTATTACTATTAACATTATTTTTTTAATTATTATTATCCTTTCACTTATGTAACATCGACCTACTGACCCGCCTCCCCCCACCCCCTATCCCTCCCCTTGCTCTCCACCAACCCGGAAAATATCAAACTTTCCTCGGCGGCTCCCAATATCGATGAAATGTGAAAGTTCTGGGCGGGCGGCGAGGGCAGAGAAAATACCGATGACGCCCCCGATGATGACGATGATAATAACAAATAATGATAATAATAATGAGAAGAAGAAGAAGAAGAAAAAGAAGAAGAGGAAGAGGAAGAAGAAGAGGAGGAGGAGGACTGAGAAGATGAAAAAGAAGAAGAAAAAGAAGAAGAAAAAGAAGATGAAGAAGACAAACATAAATCATCATCATCATCATCATCATCATAATAATAATAATAATAATAATAATAATAATAATAACACAAACATCTGTAGTGCGTTGTCCGTATCGTTAGTAAACCTTAACAACATAGCCTTCATATCCCCGTTTCTTCTTCTTCGTCTAATGATGATAAACGAACTCTGAGGTCATCTTCCACTCACGTAAGATGTCAGAGATGGGTCAGGAAGGAAGGGGAAGGGGACGGTGGTGGTGGAGGTGGTTATGGGTGGCAGTGGTGGTCGGGGTGAGGGGAGGTGTTGGTTGTGGGTGGTGGTGGTGGCAGTGTTGGAGGGGGCGGGTTGGGCGGCAGGGAGCTCTGTAATCAGCCAGCCCAAACCCGCGGCCAGACCACTCCCCCGCGGGCTGCTAAGAGAGAGAGCTTTTTTCTTCCTCTTCTTCATTTAAGGGTACAGGAGAGGGAGGAGGAGGAGGAGGAGGTGGAGTAAGGAAGGAAGGAAGGAGAGGGAAGCCTGCACGGGGAATGTACTGTAGAAGAGGAAGGGAAGAGGAGAAAGCGAGGCAGAGAAGGATTTGAATTAAGGAAGATGTGAGATAAGAGAAGGAGGAGGAAAGGGAGACGAGAGAAGTGAGGAAAGAAACAACTGATAAACATGATGGAGAACAGTGGAGGAATGTAGGAATGAATGAATAAAGGAGGAGAGAGAGGGAGGGGAGACTACATTAAAAAGAGAGATGAAGAGGAGGAGGAGAGGGAGGGAGGGGCAAATGATGAATATATAAAGTTGAACGGAGAGAGAGAGAGAGAGAGAAGGGAAAACTGGGATGAATGAATGAGGGAGGAGAGATAAAGAGGGGAGAGAAAGCTTTGAGGATGAAGAGGAGATGGAGGGCGAAGAAGAAGAAGAAGAAGAAGGAGAAGAAGAAGAAAGAAGAAGTTTGAGGTAGAGAAGGAGGAAGAAAGAGAAGAAAATAGTGAATAGGTGGAAAATAAAGTGGGGAGAGAAGTAGAAGAAGAGGAACAAGAACAAGAAGAAAAGAAGAGGAAGAAGAAGAAGGAGTTTAGGGAAGGAGATGGATGGAGAAGGAGAAAACGAAGAGGAGTTTGAGGTAGTGAAGAAGAAGAACAATAACAATAACCAGAAGAAGAGGAGGAGGAGGAGGAGGAGGAATTTCAGGTAATGGAGTAGGAGGGAGAAGTAAATAGTAAGTGGGGGAGACAGGTTACCATGAGTCGGGGTGATGAGTGGCGTGCGGGGAGACACTAAATCAAGGGGAGAGATAAGAGACTCTACCTTGACACGGCGCTGGAGACCTGAGGAGCTACCGTTTCTCCCCTCCCTGTGTCTCTCTCCCCCTCCTCCACCTCCCTCTCCCCCCCTCTCTCTCTCCCTCAAAGTACCGTGTGTGGCCCTCTCAGAAGCAAGACACGTCCCCGGCAATAATGATTCTCCCCTCTCCCCCTCTTCATCTCCCCCCTCCCCAGCATCCTCGCAAAGATCAAGAGAGAGTTGTCACCACTTTGGCGGACACATGGGTGGCGCGTCGCCCCCCCACACACCCACCCACACTCATTTCTCCCCCTCCCTCCTCCCCTCCTTCCCCCTTTTTCCCCTTACCTCTGATCACCTTTCTCCATCTACCACCTTTCTCTTCTCTCCCCTTCGTCTCTCTCTCTGTTTGAGTTCTTTTTCTCTTTCCACTTTCCCTTTCACCTTTTTATTTTTCTTCCTTTTTTTCCTCCACTTCTCTGTCTCCCTTTTTCCTTTATTTATCTTTTCTCCCTCTGTTGTCTTTCCCTCTTTCCAATAACATCAACCTCTTTATTTGTTTTCTCTTTTTCCTTTCTCCTTTCTGTCCCTCCTTTCTCCTTTTTTTTACTCTTTTCCATCTCTCTATTTAGTATCTTTCCCTCTTTCCTTTCACTTCACCTCTATCTATTTTTCACCATTTCCATCTACCCACTTCTCTTTTTTCCCTTCTATTTAGTATCTTTCCCTTTCCCCCAATCTCTCCACTTATCTATCTAGTTTTTCCCTCCTACTTTTTCTTCCTCCTCTCCTCACCCCTCGATATAGCCCCATTACCTCCTTCCACTTCTCTCCCCATCCCCTCATCTAGCTCCTACCCCCATGTCCCCCCTCTCCTCTTACCTTCCCCACCTGTACGAAGACTCATTAAGGATTCACGGAGAGAGGGAAAAAATCGCGGCCCGGTCCATACATACACACACGATGGAGTTCCTTGGCTCTCCACCGCCGCCGCCGCCTCTGGGTCCCGTATAGCGCCGCCCCTTCGTCCAGCTTCCCTTTGCTCCTCCCGCTGCCCCTCGCGCCTCGCCTCCCCTCGCTGTTCATCGCCAGGATCGTTTGAAGTTGGAAGTATCGATTGGAAGGCTGCATTGTCAGCTTTAGTCGGGAGCTGAGCCTCGGGTCACCGCTTAGGCCTCTCGCTAATTCATCAGGTGATTCATAATTCAGAGTGGCCGCTGCGGGCGTGGCATTCCCATCCTCCCGCAGGTGCAGGGCTGACGGCGGGGCGGCAGGTGCTGGGGGAGGGAAGGGCGGGCAAAGCGAGGGAGTAGGAAGCGATATGGAGCTTGTTATATTAGCATGAGGGTGGGAGAGAGAGAGAAAGAGGGAGGGAGGGAGGGTTAAGAAAGGAGGTTGTGTGCCTATAGGTGAGGGTAGCGGCCGAGGGAAGGGCGGGATGGATACATGAATAGGGAGGGAGAGGAGAAAAGGAGGGGCGTGGGGGGTGTATCCGGGTGTGGCTGCAGGGGGTACACACGGGCAGGGAGGTTACTGGATCACTTCAATGAGAGAGAGGGAGGAGTTAGAAACATCGGGTCCTCGGTCCATGTTATTAACGGTAGCAGCGGGGATCATGTTTCTTAATGGTCCCTCTAAGCGAGAAAAATGAGAAAAAAAATCATCACTCACACAAACCATTTCATAATATATATCAAAGCATTTGTGATCAATATATGCATCATCTATTTTGGGGGGTTTATATCATGGCACAAATCTGGCCCGTCGCTGCTACACGGTAAAGGCTTTCGTAGGAGTTATGGGAGGCATTTCCAGGAGTGTTTTTATGACCCTGGTGGTATAGTTTGACCCTTCTTCTGTACCGAAAACCTATAGAGAAACACTCATTAGAACCCAACTGATCTCCTTTTTGGCCCTTGGATATAGTTGATGTGAGGGAAGGGTGGAAGCGTCTGACAATACCGAAGTGGATGAGATGGAGGTGGATGAGGAAGAGAGAGACGATCGTATAAGTCATTTTGGGAGTGGAATATGGGCTCAAGAGGTCCAGTGGGCGGGGAAGGATGGGCCGGATAACAGTGGAGGATGGAGGGAGGAGTCGGAGGTGAGGTGATGAGGGTGGATAAGCGGAGGGCATGTGAATAAAGAGGGAGAGCGGATCTGGGCGTCCCTGGAGGCGGGGCGGGGCATCGGGGTGAAGGAATCAACGGGGGCGACAGGAAGAATTGAGGGAGGAGATGGAAGTGAGGTGAGAGGAGGGAAGAAGGCAGGTGAATGGCGGGAGGGATTGGGGAGCAGGTGGAGGAAGAGAGGGGGGTTCAGGTGGAGGAAGAGAGGGGGGTTCAGGTGGAGGGAAAGGGGAGAGCAGATGGAGGAATAGGGAACCAGATGGAGGGAAGGGAAGGGAAGGTAGGTAGTAGGAAGGGGAGGCAGGTGGAGGGAGGGGGGCCAGGTGGAAGGAGAGGGGTCAGGTGGAGGGAAGGGGAGGCAAGTGAAGGTAAGGTGGAGGGAAGGGGAGGCAGGTGGAGGGAAGGGTTAGGGCAAGTGGAGGTAAGGGAAAAGCAGATAGAGGGAAGGGTTGGTAGGTGGAAGGAGGGGAGGGCCAGGTGGAGGGAAGGGGAGGGAAGGAGGAATGAGCGCAACACAGGTAAGACGGAGATTGGATCAGGTGCAGCGGGAAGGGAAGGGAGGTTGTGGAGTCACCGAGGGCAGGATCCATAAAGCTCCGTGTGGGTCATGCCGTGGACGAGTGAGGGAAGAGGGGGGGGGGGGGGTAGCGGCTGGTGGTGAAGGTGAGAAATCAGGAGCATCAGGGTTGACCTCCGCCGCGCTTCCTCCGCCCCCGACACCGCCGCCGCTGCCCCTTACAACACCTCCGCCGCCGCTGGTCACCGCGGGGCATTTCCTGAGCTTGCCTGAAAAGTGTGGTTCTGCGTAGCTTTCCAAGGGCTGAGGGGCGGCCCGGGCTGCTGGGAGGACGCTTAGTCACTTCCTGTTTATCCTCGCGCCCTGGCCGTCTCCCTCCCGCCACGCATACTTGTGGCTGAAAATGAAGTCGTCGTCGTCATGGTCCCAGGGTGCGGCGAGGGCTGCTGCGTGCCTCCCGGGGGGCCTGGGGAGGGGGGGCGGCGCGGGGGTTTCATTAGCGGGGCGGAGGTGACGGGGGTCGTGGCGGCGACAAAGCCTGTGGCCGATACGAGGGGCGGCGGGACAATCTGGGGCGGGCGTTGTTGCCTCTCACAGCAGCCCTCGGAAACACAAGCAGCCGCGCCGCCAAGGAAAATAAAGGATAAAGAGGCGCCGGGCCTCGTCGCGGAGGCGCTCTTCGGGGCGTCTGCCAAGTTTATGTTTCACGGGACAAATTTGTGAGCGACTTACAGCACCGCTCTCAGGCCTGCGTGGATGCATTATAATATTTTACGCTTCATCGTTGTCTCTCGTCATGATAAATGAAGCACGCGGAATGGTGCATAAAGATGTCACCCGAGCAGCCGCGACCGCCCTCAGAGGCGCCGCGGGCCGCGCCGCGCCGCGCTCCTGCCGCGGCAACAACACGAGAAACGTTAATCTTCCCCATCGACGGCGTGTGGCCTGGCGCGGGGCGGGGCAGCAGGGGAGGGGGGCAGGGTGGGGCCGGAGGAGGGGTCCCGGCCCCCCTCCGCCCTCGCCGCCCCTCGGGGAGACGGTAGTGTCTCCCAGGTAAGGAGTGAGGCAAAAGTTCTCACCTCACGGCCGCGGCAGGCACGCGTCGGGCAGCCAGGACAGCCGCGGCAGGCACACCGGGGAACTCCTGAGGGGAAGGGCGCCCCGGGGAGGCAGCGACTGGCACCCGTCTTGAGGCTGCTTGATCACCAGGCGAAAAGTGCCAGGATTGGTGTCCTCCGGTCCTCCTCATTCATGATTTCTAGCAAGTAGAGCACATAATGCTGGCAGGGAGCGGCCCGGCTGGTGAGCGGTGGCAACTTCTTCCCGTGTGGCCGGCAGAGCCCGAATCAACTGGCTGGCCTCAGCAGTCTGTGGTGAGTCTCTGTGTGGGAGGCCGCACGTCGCTCCGGTGAGGATCGCCACTTTACTGTTCGTGTTTGGACGGCGCTGCGGCAGGCGTGTGGCGGTGCTGGTAACCTGCTGACGCTGGCGTCGTGTGTTGTGCCATGAGGAAGTCATTAATGAGCGGCGCGGCAAGCCAGCTCGCGTCCTGAGAAAAGTTTGTTGGTAGCAACTTTAGTGCAGTGAGTCAGTCGGTGGTGACGAGTGGGAATTGTTGGTCGTGAGTGGTCTCTGTGAGCAGCAACAGCAGCAGCAGCCCTAGGCCTGGACGGCGGAGCTCAGCAGCCCAGGCGCCGACATGCTGCTAAACTAAAGGAGACGCCGAGCCTCGTGGGGCAGGACACCTGCAGTAGCAGCAGCATGGGCGCAGCGCTCTTGGGCGGTGCGGGAGGCGGCCGCCCCGCACCCCTCCTGCTGGCCACCCTGCTGGCCCTCCTCACCGCGCCCTGTGCAGGTCTGTGCCGCCACCTGTGTTCTGTGCTCACCTGGGAGGCTTGGGTGCGATTTATTGGTGTGTGGCTGGGCCTTAGGACGGGAGGCAACTCATTTTTGTATTACATTAATGGGCAAAACCTGATTTTTATCGTAGATCTCTCTCTCTCTCTCTCTCTCTCTCTCTCTCTCTCTCTCTCTCTCCAAGAGGCGACACTGACCCTTATGACTCAGCTCCCCGTCTGCCTCATCAGCGCGCTTCCCCTCGTGCCTCCGTCGCCAGCACGAGACTCACCTGACAGACAGCGGCCGTCCAGCCCCCGGCAGCCCCTCGCCCACGAATACCTCAATCGATCACGCTCCCATTCGTTCCTCGGAGCCTAAAGAAGAGGGAAAGAGGCAAAGTACGGATGAGGCCTCGAGGGAAAATCAAATCTCCCTCATCGTGGCGAAAAGTGGATTTAATTTGGGTGTCTCCGTGTCGGGACTCTTGGGGCCTAATTCTCGCTGTGAATGCTCCGCCCGCCGCTGTTTGGAGCCCACGGGGACGCGCTAACCCGAGGGTGTGAATTATATTAGCTTCTTGGGGGGGACGAGGGCATGGGATGGGACAGGCAACTTGTAAACACACACTGGGCCTCTCGCACCTTCCTTTTAACTTCGAAATCGGCCGCAGGGAACCTCAGAAGAAATGTTCCGCCTAGTACAGGTGATGAGTGCCTGAGGGTGTGAATTATATTACCTTATTGAGGGACTAGGGGCATGGGATGGGACAGGCAGCGACTTAAACACTCTGGGCCTTTCGCACCATCGTCAGAACTTCGAAGTCAGGCCCAGAGAATCTCAGAGACCAAGTGTTTCCGCCTCTCGTTCTCGCCGCGGAGTGCCTGAGGGTGAAGAGCGGCGACCGTGAGAAAATGTTGACTCGGAAAGAAGAAAAATGAGAAAAGAAAAAAAGACCCAGATTTTTTTTTAACTTGACTGCGGGTTGGAGGAGGAAAAATGCGGTTTAAAGAGTCTGCTAAAAAACGCCGCTTGAATATACACGTTCCTGGGTGTACCTGGGAACAACTCTTTATCGCCGAGGGAAAAGGTGCATGTGATAATACGTTTGAAATTAACCTGCGTCTGGGTCGGGGGTCTAGCTATGTCACCTTTAAAGGGTTGTAGGAGACGAGCTAGTCAATAGGACGAGGCAGGACTGTAGAAGGGAAAATAGCGACACAAGGAGGCGAGTTGCTAGTTGGTTAGTGGCCGTTGACATCATACGTGTTTGTGAAGGGAATTTTTGAACGACTGAACGAGGTGGACGAAGACGAAGTGGTTAATGTGGTTTGAGGAGACGGTTGTTAGTTAGGTAATGGTCTCTGTGTAATACGTGTTTGTTAGAGAAATGTTAAACAAATGAACGAGGAGGAGAAGGAGGTGGCGGTTGGAGTCCAGGTTCTTTGTGTGTGTGTGTGTGTGTGTGTGTGTGTGTGTGTGTTGGGCCATAGGATTCTGTGTTCTTGTGAAGGTTTTTGTTGCGTTGCGTTTTTTGCGTTATATATATTTTTTTTAGTTCCACGATTTTGCTTTTCTCTCCTTTTCCTTTCTGTTCTGTGTGTGTGTGTGTACGGCAATTTTTTTTTTTTCCTCGGGGGATCGGGCGTGTAGATTTTCCACTGTGTAAATGATGTGTGTGTGTACCTTTCTGCATGTGTGTGTGTGTGTGTGTGTGTGTGTGTGTGTGTGTGTGTGTGTGTAGTGGTCATTTACGAACGTGAGTTGTGAATTTCCCTGGAGCACGTTCATTAATAATTCCCTCCCCTGTGTGTACTGGCAGGACCGGAAAGGGGGGCGGGTGGAGGAACGGGGGAAGGCGGGGGAAAGGGGAGGAGAGACCAAGAAGGGACCGGGTTGGGGGTGGAGGAGGAGGCTGCGGAGAGTGGGTGGAGTGAAGGTAGCAAGCAGTGCGGGTGGAGGAAGAGGTAAAGGATAACAGGAAAGTGTTGGGAGGGAGAGTGGAATGCGGTGGATGCTGGAGAGGATGTGGAGGATGTTGAATGGAGGTAATGCAGAGAATGAGAGGATGGAAAATGTGGTTAAGGACAGGAGTGTAGGAGAGAGGTAGGTAAAGCCTGATGTGTGGATGTGAATGTAGTGGATGTAGATGTGGAACCGATGTGGAGTGACGGGAGTGGTGGTAAGGGAGGGAATGAGTGGATGAAAAATGTGGTGGAGAGACGAGTGTGGGAGAGGGAGATGCAGATTATGTGGTTGATATGTAATGAAGATAGTGGAGTGAAGCGAAGGTGGAGCATGTGGTGGTTGAGACAGGAGGCCGAGGAGGTGGACAGACACATAGGAAACGCCTGGTGGTGTGTGTGTGTGTGAGTGGGTGGAGGAAATAGTGACGAATTTGGGTGTCTGGGTGTGGCTGCAGGAGTGGAAGGTGGTGCTTAGGTAAGAGACGGCGGGGGAACAGTGCGTGGAGGTGTGGGCGTGGCGGGGGGGTGGAGGAAATGGTGTTGGGGTGGTGGATTAAGGAGCGAAGGAAGGGGGGGTAGAGAACAGCTGAAGAAGGAGTAGGAGGAGGAGGAGGAGGAAGAGGAGAAGCGTTACCCACATATCTCAAGGGGTGGGAAGGAGGAGGGAAAATTGACAGTGTGCATCGAAAAAAAAAAAAAAAAAAAAAAGCCGAATAACGTGCTTTGTGGAGGAAGGTTCGGTTATGTTGTGTCTCGAGGTCGCGTCTGGCTGAAATATGCGGACTCGACTGACTGGTTGACTGGGTGGCTGACTGGTTTTCTGGCGAGTGAACGAATTGTTGGTTCCTGAGTGACTGCCAAACTGACTGATCCGAATAGTCGATGACATACTGAGGGAGTGACTGGCCTGCTGTCTGACTGATTGACATACTGACTTACTCCTGCATATATGAATCTTTGTATTGATTGACTGCTGAACTGACTGACAGACTGAGAGAATAACAAACTGATTTACTGACTGACTGACTGAGTTACTGACTGAAAACTGAATGCATCTCTGGAATATACTGATATCTGGTTGACTGCCCGACTGACTGGAAGACTAACCGAATAACTGACTGAATACCTGAATTCCCAACTGACTTACAAACTGACTCAATAACTGACTGAAAAACTTACTGAGTCAACGAAGAAGTGGTCTGGTTGACTGGTAGACAGACTGAAAGACTGCACCAATACTTGACTGAATACATGAATACCCAACCAAACAACCGAGTGACAGACCGACCCACTGACTGACTGACTGGCTGAGCGACTGTCTTCCACCATCCAGCAACATAACACGCAATATCCCTCGGGCCACCACTCTAAACATATCGTTGAGGCGGAGATGCAATTCGACATATATTAAGCTTGATAAATATGACCCACCCTGCCCAGCCCCACCCTAACCCACCCTCACTCCATACCTCTCCTACCTGCCTGGCCCCGTCCTCCCACTCTCGGCATCCCAGTCTCTCTCTCCTCTCTCGCTGTACGTCAAGTTTTGGATCTGACGAGTGTTTCCCGACCTCGCAGCGCCTCGCCCGAAGCTTCCAATCAGCCGGACGCCGCATCTAGGCCGTGTCGATGTTTATTTAGACTAATGGTTGTTTACGTGATGCGGCCCTTGTGACGGAGCGGCCATGAAACGAACGACCTCGCGGGGAACAGAAGAATAAGTGGAGGCAAAGGGAAGCGAAGCGGGACGGAGAACGAGGATGAGGAGGAGATAGAAGTGAAAGGAACGGTCTGCAGCGGTCTAGTCTTCGTATACGTAAGGAATATAAGGAAAATAAATTAAATTGTGGAGAAGAATATGAAATGAAAAGGAAAACAACATTGAGGACGAGGACAACGATGAGAAATAGATGAACTTGTTGGTGATAAAGATGATAAGAAAAGAAAGAAAGAGGAAGATGGATTGTAAGTTAAAATAGAAAAAAAAAGGTGGAGAAAAATATTAAATGAAAAAAAAGGAACGAGGACAAGGACGAGGATTGAGTGTTTGCAAGAAATAGATGAACTTCTTAGTAATGAAGATGAAAACAGAAAAACAGAGAAGGAATAAAGAAAAGAGAAGAAAGATTGGTGAATAAAAATGCGAAATGAAATGGAAAGCAGCAATGAGGACAAGAACGAAGATGAGTGTTTGCAAGAAATAAATGACATTGTTAGTAATAATTATAATAAAAGAAAAAAAAAGAGAAAGAGGATCTGCAAGGTAAGAAATATAAAGAAAAGAAAAGAAATAATGAAGAATATGAAATGAAATCGAGAAAAAAAACAAGAACTAGGACAAGGACAAAGATTACGTTATGTGCAAGAAATAGATGGAATTGTTAGTAAGTTAAAGATAGAAAAAGAAAAAAAGAAAGCGGATTAGGACTTGGAAATCTTAGTACGTAAAGAAATAAAGAGGAGACAGAAAACAGTGGAAAAGAAAACAAAATAAAACTAAAAAAGAACAAGAACAAGGACAAAGATTACATAGTGTTTGCAAAAATAGATGGAGTAAAAGAAAAAGAAAAGGAAGATTAGAACAGAGAATATAAAGTAAAGAAAGGAAATAATGAAGATGAATATGGAATGAGACGAAAAAAGAACAAGAACAAGGACAAAGATTACACAGTGTTTGCAAAAATAGATGAACTTGTTAATATAATAAAGACAGAAAATAGAAAAAAAAAGAGAAAGGGGGTCAGGACGTGAAATTATCTGTACGTAAGAATTAAAAGAAAATAAATAAATGAATAAGAATATTGAGTGAAACGAAATAAAAATGAAGGCAAGGACACAAAGATTACGTAGTGTTTACAAAAATAGATGAACTTGTTAATATAAGTAAGACCGTGAAAGGAAAAGAGAGAGGGAGAGGATCAGAACACGGATTAAGTGAAAGGAAGATTAAGAAGCCGCGGTGTCGAAATGATGATAAAGAAAGACTCTAAAATAAAACGGGAAGAAGAATGAAGACATGAACGAGAGGAGGAAAGGAGAGGAGTGTGAAAATGTGCATCCTTGCCGCTCCCTGATGCAAGAGACAAACGAAACAGTGATAAAGATGAAACCAAAGGAAAAGGAGAAGGAAGACATGAACGATGATGAAGAAGACACTAAAACAAGACGAGAAGAGGAACGAAGACATGAACGAGAGGAGGAAAGGAGAGGAGTGTGAAAATGTGCATCCTTGCCGTTCCCTGATGCAAGATATAAACAAAACAGTGGAAAAGAAGAGGAGAGAAAACGAAGACGAAAACGAGAAGATTATGTATGAGAATCTGTATCGGTGTCGTTCGTGGATGCTGGAAATAAACAAAACAGCGAGGGAGATAAAAGGAAAAGGAGAAAGAAGAGGAGAAAGATAGGACACTGCATGATAATTTCCATCGCCATCGTTCGCGTATGGAAGAAATAAACAAAATAGTGATAAAAATAAATAACATGAAAAGGAGAAAGAAGACGAAAATAAGAGAATGCGGTGTGAGAATCTATATTAATATCCTTCACTTTTTTTTAGAGTTAAGAAAGCAGCTCAAAGGCAAAAAATACATCAATAAAAAACAAAATAAAGCCCACTACCGCTGCTCCTATAAAAAAAAGAAGAAAAAAAATGTGAAGACTGGCCAAAAGAGAGGTTGACTTCCGATGGAGGGATGTCTTGATACATGATATATACTTGAAGCTTTGATAAACACTAAAAAGGGAGAAGGAAGACGAGAATGAAGGAATAATATGTGTGAGAATTTGCATCGTTGTCGTTTGATATATACAAGAAATAAGAAAAAAAATAAGAAAATAAGAAAACTGTAATAAAAGACGCGAGCATAAAACGAGAGGGAGAAGAAAGACGAGAATGAGAGAATAATGTGTTTGAATTTGCATCGTTGTCGTTCTATATATACAAGAAATAAGAAATAAGAAAACTGTAATAAAAGACGCGAGAATAAAACGAGAGGGAGAAGAAAGACGAGAAAGAGGGAATAATGTTTGAGAATTTCCATCGCTGTTTTCCGAATAGGTGGGAAATTAATGAAAGACCGATAAACGATGCTAAAAAAAATAAAGTGAAAATGGAACGAGGATGAGAAATAAATGAAAAAGCCGATAAATAATGTTACAATAAAGCGGAAATGCAACGAGACGATAAATAAATGAAAGACTGATTAATAATGTTGCGATAAAGTGAAAATGAAACGAGGATGAGAAATAAATTAAAAACAAAAGTGAAATGAGAGATAAAAGAGAAGTAAATGAAATATATGACAAAAATAAATGAGAAAGAAAAATAAATGAAATGTGTGACAACTAATAGATGAGAAATAAACAGGTTTGCATAGTTTTGACTCACGTACGCATGTAAAAAAAAAAAAATCACGAATTCGCTCAAAATATGAAAAAAAGTTAAATGAACGTGATAGATCGTTGAAAAAATGTTGCTCTGCTAAAATGATAAATGATAAAGCGTTAGGAAAATATAATAACTTGTTTTTAATATTGTAATGGGAATGTGTTGCTATAGGAGAGTTAGTGAATAAAAAAGAGTAAAGCAGGGAAACGAGAATAGAAGAAAAATATATAATCATGATCAGTTGTGGAAGAAATTACCGATGAAAATAATGAAAATATAATACGTGTAAGGGAAATGTGTTACACGTTACAATATATATAGAACATAATTAAAAAGAATGAGCAGACGAGTATTAAGGTTGAAAAATAAAGCATTAAATAAGGAATGTATTAAAAACAAAACAAAATATATGTTGTAAGGGATTGTGTGTTTCAGAGAGAGAGAGAGAGAGAGAGATTGCAGCAGCAGGAAGAAGAACAACCGTAATAAACACAAATAAGAGTAAATAATATAATAAAACAAAATACACATGTCGTTAGGTATTGTGTGCTACCGCAAGAGAGAGAGAGAGAGAGAGAGAGAGAGAGAGAGAGAGAGGAAGGAAGAGCAAGCCAGAGCGAGTATTGAAGTTAATGTGTGTTCGTGTGTTCGCGGCCATTGTTACCGAGTCTCCGCGTTCGCTTCGTCATGACTCGCGTGAAACAGGATCATCAGCAACACAGCGCCACGCAACACAAAGGACTTCCTCGCTCAGGGTAACACAGAGGCAGAAAAACAGAAAATCAACACCGCTACCACCGCCGGTCCCTCCTCCTCCTCCTCCTCCGCCACTGCTAACAACAACAATGATACCAACACAAACAACAACAACAGCATAAGAATAACAAACACACCATCATCATCATCAGCAGCAGCACCACCACCAATACAAACAACAATAACAACAGTGCTTATCTCTCCACTACATCTCTGTCTGTCTGTCTATGTGTCTCTCTCTCTCTCTCTCTCTCTCTCTCACACACACACACACACACACACACACACACAAATACAAACACACCATAACAAAGGAACATCTCTTGAAAATCACCACCACCACCACCACCGCCACCACAAAACACAAACACGGACTCCCTCCCAACAAACACGAACAAGCACCACCATCACGGACCCACCACCACCACCCACTTCACACACCTCGGCATAGTCGCCTTCAGACCACTCACCCACCACCACCATCACCACCACCACCCGTAACTCGACCACTCTACCACCTACCACTATTGAAATATCTCCGGTCGTCACTTGGGAATCGCTGGTGTTCGTTCGCTGTCGCTGTTCCTGGGGTCTTTTAACACTTTCGTAGTCTGTCTTTATTTGTGACTGTCTTAACCTTATTTTTCCTTTTTTCATCTCTATTTACTTTTTTTTGTATTATTTATCTTAACACTACATAGGGTGTGTCTATTTCTCTCACTAACTCTTCGTAGCTTCTCTATCAATGCGAAATCTGTCTCTGTTGCTAACTTAACACTACAAAGACTGTCTCTGTGTCGCTAACTCGTTTATATATCCCGTCTCTATTTCTGACTTCTTAAACACTTCATACCCTCTCTCTCTCTTTCACTAATTTCTTCAACAGTCCGTAATCTGTCTCTTTTGCTTGCTGTCTTAACTCTACATAGTCTATCTCTATCGTATGTTATCTATTCCCTTTACAATACGTAGTCTTTCTATTACTAACTATCTTTACACTTCGTTGTCTGTATCTATACTTCTTAAAATCTTTCTATCGCTCTTTCCCTTAATACGTAACTTATTGCTATCACTGGTCTTCTTAACATTATATAGCTTATCTCAATCGCTCATTCCCTTTACACTACATAGCCAGTCTATATCGCTGTCCTCATCGCTAACTTCTTTACGTCTCCCCTACTGTCTTCCCAACACATATCCTGTCTATCGCGATCTCAAAACTAGGTAGGCGACCCGTATCCACTCCCTCTTCTCTCCCTGCCTGCTTCAATTTGGGGTCGGGTTCGGGGGGGGGGGGGGGTCAGACCCGGCGGGGACGGGAGCAGGGGGAAAGGCCGGGGTAGTTGGCGTCAGCAGGACCTCTCCGACCCTTGATTTATTCCATTACCCGACGGGCCGTTTAGGGAGCCGCCGCCGAGCCTACAGAACGTGAAGGGGGCGCCGCTCCTGCCGTGGCCTCGTCAATAAAGAGAGATGGAGAGAGAGATAGAGAGACATAGAGAGTTATAGAGTAGAGTGAGTAGTTGTAGTAGTGACAGTTATGGTAGTAGTAGAAGTAGTAGTAGTAGTAGTAGTAGTAGTAGTAGTAGTAGTAGTAGTAGTAGGAAGAGTTGGAGAAGTAGGAGAGAGAGAGAGAGAGAGAGAGAGAGAGAGAGTCTGAGTAGCGCTCCATGAATCAGGAATAAATTGTTTTCCGGACAATGATGTTAGAGGGTCCGGCCACCAGGAGAGAGAGAGAGAGAGAGAGAGAGAGAATAAAAATAGACATTAATATTCTAACTTTAGTGGTGGATCATTTTTTCTCTTCTTCCCTTCCTCTATTTTTTTTCCTTATTATATCCGGATGCTGCTGGTGCTCTCTCTCTCTCTCTCTCTCTCTCTCTCGTTCTCGGTCCCTATCTATCTATCTCATTAAAGTGTGTGAATGTCATCTTCTATATAACATTGTGCGCTCTCTCTCTCTCTCTCTCTCTCTCTCTCTCTCTCTCGCCCCTCGCCATGTGGGTCTTCCTTTGTCGGCTCATTAATTAGAAGCGAGTCGAAGGTTTGGTCAACTCGGGATTACTCATTGATTCCTGACCCCTGTGTGTGTGTGTGTGTGTGTGTGTGTGTGTGTGTGTGTGTGTGTGTGTAGACATTATGTACACCTCGGCTCTTATTTACCTTCACTTTCTGGCGAGTTTGTAAAATGACATAAGTGCTAAGTGAAGAGTCATCCTTCCATCCTCCTCTTTTTTTTCCTCCCTTTTTTTTTTCTTCTTCTTCCTCCTCCTCCTCCTCCTTCTCGTCCATCTTCTCCGCATCTGTCATTCTTCATTATATATTCTTGCTTTTTTTCCTTGTATTGTTTTATTTATTTATTTTTAGCTCTTCTCTTGTTACTTATTCCCTTTCTCCTTATTCTCTCATGGTCATTCTCCTCTCCCCTATCTTCCTCCTTTTCCTTCTCCTTCTGCTCTTCTATCTACTCTTATTATTTTTTGTTTTGCTCTCCTTCCTCTCCTTTTCCTTTCATGGTCACTCACACCCCCACCGCCTCCTCCTCCTCCCCGCTGCCCAACACGCCCGTCGTCCCCCTCCTCCCCGCTGGTGGCGGTGAAATCATAAAACAGGTTTACGCACACTCGCCTCAGACGCCGCTCGCCGCTCCTCGCCAGGTTATTCTAGCGCTCTCCTTCGGCGCCTTTATTTATATATTTTTATGTAGCCGCCGCCACACACACACACACACACACACACACACCTACACACACCTCGCCGGCTAATTTTTATGGCTGGGTCTTGTCGTCGGTGTATACGCGAGGCTTTGATAAGAGGAGGAGGAGGAGGAGGAGGAGGAGTAGGGCGGAGGATGGGGAGTAAGAGAGCGACGATGTGTGTGTGTGTGTGTGTGTGTGTGTGTGTGTGTGTGTGTGTGTGTGTGTGTGTGTGTGTGTGAGTACCCGCTTCTCTAAATACCTTTCTGAGAAGCTTTACCTTGACAAAAACTTATCACGTCTTGTCTTGCTTTACCAGAGAGAGAGAGAGAGAGAGAGAGAGAGAGAGAGAGAGAGAGATCGGACAAGAAAAACAAGAGTCCCACTTCGGCTCCGCTAACGAGTCGGCGAGAGACACACGTGGCGATAAGATATGAGCGTCCGCAGCCTTTTTGTGCGCGCTCGAGGGAGAGAGAAGAAGAGGGAGGAGTAAAAAAGTGGCGCTAGACGAGGAAGCGTTAAAATCCCGACGACGAAATGAGAAGAATGGAGAAAAGAGGAAAGAAGATATTGAGAAACGGAGTGAAGATGAAGGAGAGGGTGAGAAATATTGGGGGGTGAGAGAAAAGAAAAGGAGAAAGGAAAGGGGGGATGGGAAAACAGAAAAGGAGAGAGGAAAGGGGAAAGGAGGAGAGGAAAAACAGAGAAAATAAAGGGGAGAGGAGAAGAGGAGGATGAGAGGAAAGAAAAGTAGAAAGGAAAAGAGATTAGGAAAGGGGGGATGAAAAAACAGAAAAGGAGAAAGGAAAGGGGAAAGGAGGAGAGGAAAAGAAGAGAAAGAATAAGATAAAAGAAGACAAGATTACGAAAGAGGAAGAGTGGAAAGGAGGTGAAAGAAGATGGACGGAGGAAAAAGAGAAGGCAAGGAAAGGGAAGAGATTAATAATGAAATAAAACAAGAGACAAGAGAAGAGGAACAAGGAGACACCATCCGACGGGCACCATTTTCTTCCCCCTCATCATTTATCATCTCCTTTTTCTTTCCCTTTATTTTCGTCGCAATAAGTTAAGTTTACGAATTAATGTAGTGAAATTTAGAGACGGTGAGACTGAAGAGGATTATATGAAGAGGAGGAAGAGGAGGAGGAGAAAGAGGAGGAAGACGAGAGAGGTTTTCAAGAAGAGAGAGAAGAAGAAAGAAAAAGAGGAGGAAAGCTGCGGAGGAGGAGGAGGAAAGCTGGAGAGAAGGAGGAACACTGGAGATCTTTTTTTGAAGTCTTCCCTAAAAGAAAAGAAGGAAGAGAGGAAGAGGAGGAGGAAGGAGTTGGAGGAAGTTTCTCTTATTGGAGGAATCGAGAGAGTCAAGGACGAGGTTTTGGGCCAAGATTCACCTGAAGGAGGAGAAACTTAAGAGGAGGAGGAATAGGAGGAGGAGGAGTTGAGTGGGGAAGACTTAGTGTCCTCTAGAGAATCCCAGCAACAGGTCCTCCTTCTGTTCCTCCTCCTCTTCCTCCTCCTTCTGCTCGCCCTGTTCTCTTTGATGTACTAAATTAACTACAACATGACCTCACTGTTCTCCTCCACCTGTCCCATTACTGACCAATTATCTCTGCGTCTCTCCACCTGTACCCACCTACCTTCTAATCTACCCACTATTACTACTACTACTACTGCTGCTACTACTGTTTTTTCCTCTTTTTTCACTAATTTGCATCCCACCTTCCCTTTTCTTTTCTTTCTTATCCATTCACTTCCTTTCCTCATCCCTCTTTTCCCTTTGTTTCCTCTTCTTTCTTTGTTCACTGTCCTCCTTCTTCTCCTCCTCATCATCTTTACTTTCACTATTTCTCTCTTATTCCCTCTGTTTTCCCGTTTTATCTCCTCTTTTCTCATTCCTCTTTTTCCCTTGTTTCCTGTTCTTCCTCTGTTTACCGTCCTCTCCATCTCCCTTTCTTTCTTACTCAAAACCTTTCCTCATTCCTCTCTTCCCATGTTTCCTACTGTTCCTCTGTTAACCGTCCTCCTCTCCGTCTCCCTCCCTCATCCTCCCTCCCTGTTGCTTCATCTTCTTTCTCTCCACCTCCCTCCCTCTCCCTCTCTCCATGTTGCCTCACCTTCCGGCTCCCTCCATTCCTCCCTTACATTCCTCTCCCTCCTTTGTTTTGGTCCTGCCCTTCCCACCCTTGAAGTCAACCCTCGTCAGGAAGGTTCACGTGGTCACTGCGCTAGAGTTTTGCTGTCCGACACGTCCGCTTCGGTGTAATTCATCAGGAGACGGAGTAACGGGTAAACATTGGGATCCGACTCCATCCAATCTCCGTCAGAACGAGGTTGAGTGGAGTCCCTGAACTGAAGAGTCAAGAAAGGGATTGGATCTCATTTATTTGCGGTGTAGAATCCTTTAAGAGAGAACTAATAGGATCTGACCCCATACAGTATTCTTAGGACAAGGTAGAGAGAGTTAGTCCCTCATCCTTCGTCCTAAATGTGATACACCTGCCATAGGGAATTATCAGGCTACTTAATACTGAGATCGAAACCCTTATAGCCTTTGTCGGCGCAGTACAAAAAGAATCAATAAGGAGAAAGGAAAAAAACAAAAAGGTGGTTGAGAAAGGAAATTAGAATAAAACAAAATAGATACAAACGTCCAATCATCCAGCTCTTGACTCCCCAAATGAAAGAGAGACAAAAATGGGGACAGAAAAGGGAAGGAAGGAGAAAGGGCACACACACAAAAAAAGGGGGGGGGGTTATTAGTGGAAGGAAGGAATTAGAACACAAAATAAATAAATACAAATATCCAATCACTGAACTCGATTCCTAAAATGAAAGGGAAAAAGGAACACACACACAAAAAAGAAGAAACAAAAGAGGGTTACAAAAAGGAAGGAAATAGAATACCAAAAAAAAAAAAAGAAAAAAAAAGACAAACTTCCAATCATCGAACTCTTGACGCACAAAACGAAAGAGAAAGAGAATGAGAAAGAGAAAAAATGGACACACACACACACACACACACACACACACACACACACACACACACACACACACAAACCCCCACCCCTTGTCCCCCACCTCACCCCTCCCCGTAAAACAAAAACAGAACAAAAAACTATAAAAAAATCCGAAAAACAAAGCATTACAAAGGACCATTTCATCCGCGGGTCCCTTTGTGTCACGTGGTATCGAATCCCCTTTTGTGGCTCAGTAGGGCTTCGATTATCGGGCTCCGTGGCGGCCAAATTCGTGTGAGTTTTTATTGACACGCGGAATTTGGCGAGCGAGGCCTTAGATTGTGGGGCGACGCAGGTTGTTTGAACTGTTAATTGTTATGGTGCGGCGGGGAGAGCAGGGAGAGGGAGAGAGGGAGAGGGAGGGAGACAGAGGAGAGGTGGTAGAGTGGGTGGTTAGGGTGAGGATAGAGGTAGGTTGACGGAGGAGAGAGGAGTAGAGGAGGTAGATTAGGTGACGTAAAGGGTGAGAGATGAGGAAGGGAAAGAGAGAAAAGGGAGGTAGAGTGAAGGAAAGGGTGAGGAGTAAAGAAGGGAGAGAGAAAGGGAAATGGAGTGACGGAAAGGGTAATGGATAAGGAAGAGAGGGAAAGGGAAAATAAGTGAAGGAAAGTGTGAGGGATAAGAAAGAGAAAGAGAGATAAAGGGAGATGAGAAAGGGAGTAATATAAAAAAAAGGAGAAGGGAGAGATGATAAAGAGAACAGAAAGAGAAAGATAGGAAAGCAAAAGTAGGGAAAGAGGGAAGAGAGAGGAAAGGAAGGAAGAGGGAGGAAGGGAGGAGAGTGGAGAGAAAGGAAAGAAAGGGAGAGAGAGGAATTTAAATAAAGTAAAAAACGTGTAGATCCTCTGTCTGTTACTTTGCTCTCTCTCTCTCTCTCTCTCTCGTGTATTGGAAGAGTTAATCCCTTTTCTTATTTTCCTTCAAACCTTTTCATATTTTTCCCTCTGTTCTTTTTTTATTGCAACCGATCTCTTCTATTATTTATTTTATTACTATTGTTTTCATTACCATCAGCATCATATTCTTTCTTTCATATTCTTCCTTTCCGTCATTCACTTAATCATTCCATTTTGCCTTCTTTCATTACTTAATTTTTTCCTTCCCTTCTTTCCTTCAGTCTTTCCCTCCTTTCCTTCTTTCCTTTCTTCCATCCATCCTTTCTTTCCCTGTCCTTTTTGTTCCTTTCTTCCTGCATTTTTCTTTCTCCTTCATTCCTTTCCTTTTCTTCCTTATCATCATCAATATCACCACCACTATCATCATCACCTTCATCATAATCTTCTTTCCATCCATTGTTCCTCCTCCTCCTCCTCTTCCTCCTCCTGCATCGCCTTCGTCACTATACCAAACTTGTAATACACTTCTTAGAACCTGACAAGACCCAGTAGTTGAGGGGGAGAAGAAGGGGATGAACAGTACAATACCTCCTGAAGGGGCTATCGGTCTGTCCCTCCTTCCTTCCTTCCTTCCTTTCTTCCTTCGCTCCTCCTTCGGTAATTAGTGGCCCAGGTATTGATCAGGTGAGAGTTGCGTGGACGCCTGTAGTTAGGGCGGGGTGGACCTGTCTTGCGAGGTGAACACGAAGGGAGTTAGTTTATTCTTTTCCTTTTTTTTTAGTGGTTATGGTGGTGGTTTAATTATGGTGTTAGGTTAAGCTTTTGGTGTGTTTGGTTTGGGTTGAAGTTGATGTGGATAGAGGGTAGGAGGGAGGGGGGAAGAAACGAAGTGACTGAGAAAGGAAGAAAGGAAGGAAGGAAGGAAGGAAAAGAAGAGTATGATGATGATTGGAATGACACAAAGGAAGGAAAGAAGGAAAGGAGAGAAAAGGAGAAAAACGAAATGGAGAAAAAAGAAGAAAAGAGGGGAAAGGAGGAAGGGGGAAGAGAGGAATAGCAGAAGGAAACAAGGGAAAAAGAGGAAAGAGGAAAGGGAGAGAGGGAATAAGAAAGGAAACCAGTGTGTGTGTGTGTGTGTGTGTGTGTGTGTGTGTGTGTGTGTGTGTGTGTGTGTTTTAATCAAGTATGCAAAGGTATGGATTTCATTTAATTACAGGTGGTCTTGTTTGTTTAATTAAGTTTCCTTTTTTATGCTATTGATTTTGAGAGAGAGCAAATTTCGATATTCTGTACACATTCGACACGCCAACTCTCTCTCTTTCTCTCACTCACTCTTATTCACTCTCACTCACTCACTCACTCACTTTCTCACTTTTTCATTCATCCGGTCACTTTTTCTTTCAATTCCTCCCTCTCTCGGTCACTCACTCACTCACACACACTCACACTCACTCATTTACTCATTCTTTTACCCATTCCTTTCCTTTCCTCTCTCCTTTCTTTCTTCCCTCCCTCCCTCCCTCTCATTCACTCACTCATTCAGTTGCTTTTTCACTCATTCATTCATTCACTCACTCACTCATTCACTCATTCTTTTACTCCCTTCCTCTCTCACTCACTCACAAAATCACTCACTAGCTACCTCCCTCACTTCCCCTACCTCTTCACTCACTCACACACACTCACTCACTTACGCACGCACATCCTATCCTCTGACCTCATATCTCACGCACTCACATCCACAACATCTCACCTCTCACCTCATCCCCCGCTCCGTCTCCCTCCGGCCAGCATCCCTCCCGCAGGTAACGCCCCTTGCATTAAGAATCAGTCCGAAATTACTCCTTCACCTGGGCGGGGAAGGTGTGAGAAGGGAGAGAATGAGGCGAGGGAGAGTACCGAGAGTGAGAAGGGAGAGAGGGAGGGAGAAATCGCACTCCCTTACCTCTTTAATATTCTGCCTTGCAGCTTCTTTTTCCTCCTCCTCTTCCTCCTCCTCCTCCTCCTCCTCCTACTTTTCTTTTTCCTCCTCTTCTTCCGACTTCTTCCTTTTTTCTCTTTTATCCTTCTTAATATACTAACTTGCTCTTCTTTTCTTCCTATTCCTCCTCCTCCTCCTCCTCTTCCTCTTTCATCCTCTGTTTTCCTCTTCCCTTCTCTCTCCCTTTGTCTAATGCTCCTCCGTTCTCTCTCTCTCCTTTTTTCATCTCTCCATCGTCACTTCTCTCTCCTCCATCTCTCCCTCTCTCTTCTTCTCTCCCCTTCTTCCATTTCTCTTTCTCTCCCTCTCCCTCTCTCTCTCTCTCTCTCTCTCTCTCTCTCTCTCTCTCTCTCTCTCTCTCTCTCTCTCTCTTTGCCTCCCCATCAGTTATTTTCTCCTTTCTTCCTTTATTTGTCGTCCGGTTTGCTTGAGAGAGAGAGAGAGGGAGTGAAACCAAACCTTGCAATATATTTCTTTTTGCTTTTTATTTCATGGGTATTCTCTCTCTCTCTCTCTCTCTCTCTCTCTCTCTCTCTCTCTCTCTCTCTCTCATGAACACCTGGCTTGCTAGATTCACCTGTTCCCTTGCTTTATCATCTTCTTTCTTTCTCCTTCATTTCGCTCTTGCAATTCTTTCTTATTTTCCTTTTTTTCTTCTTTTTCTTCTTCCCCGTGGCTACCTTTTTTTGTCTTTCTCTATCTCTTCTTTTTTTCTTCTTCCTTTTCTTCGTTTTCTTTTTCTTCTTTCTATATTTCTTCTTTTATTCTGCTTCTTCTTTTCCGTCTTCTTCTTCCTTTACTTTTCCTTCCTCCTCCTCCTCCTCCTCCTCCTCCTCCTCCTCCTCCTCCATGATAGTCCATGTGCATATATAAATATTTTCCCAACGCTCTTCTTTATAGTTTTATTTGTTTTATTTTATTTATTTTCTCCCGCGGCAATATTTTACCTGCGTCGTAATATATTTAGCCATTGCGTTGCCCCTTCATATCTTTTTTTGCTCATCTATTATCTATTTTGTAACTTGGATGTGTGTCTGTCTATCTATCTAGCTCTATTTGTCTGTCTTTCGGTTTATTAGTGAATCGTTTTTATTTATTTTTTGTTCATTTTTTTTTCACCCCTTTTTTGTCTCTTTTGTCTATCTTATTTTTATCTATTTTGCAAGAACGTGTCAATAGATATATACAGTTGCTTCTGCCTGTCTGTCTGTCTATTACTATCGTTTTTGTCTATGTCAGTTCTATGAGTTCATTTTCTTAACTTTTTGTATATATATTCATCCATTTTCTTAACCATTATGTCTGTTTATATCTATTTTACTTGGACATGGCAATATCTGCTAATATCTACCTATCATTGTAGCTACGCCTGTCTGTATATCTGCCTGTTTATCTTCACTACATCTGTCTCTCTGTCCATTCAATATCAACATTATTTTACTCTATTTTGCAATGGCGTGTTAATCTGTGCCTTTCTTCCTGTGTATCTCTGTCTTTCTGTCTATCTGTCACTGCCCTTACTGTCCGTCCACCTGTCTACCTGTCTACCTGTCTATTTATCACTGCATTCATCTGTCTGTCTGTGGACCGTTCCATCAGCAGTGTTTTCCGCACATCTGTTATTCATTCCGTCCTGTTTTTTTCTCTCGGTCCGCCGTCTTATATTACTTCCCGCTATCCTTTGTTCCGTTCCCTCCCACTTTCCCCTTTATTAAATCATTCTTTTTCGACGTTTCCTTCTCCTCCCCACTCCTCCCCCTCCTCCTCCGACGCTCCTGTTAACTCCCTCCCCCTCCTTCTCCTCCTGCTAACTTACTCTTCCTTACTCTTTCGCTTCACCGTTTACTTGGCGTGTGCAAAGGCGAAGGACCTCTCTCTTTCTCTCTCGCTCTCTCGCTCTCTGTCTGACGCAGTAGCTGAAGGTTTTTATAAGGATGGAGAGGCGGAAGAGGTGAGAGAAAGAAGAGAGAGGGGAGAGAAAGAGAGAAGAGGAAAGAGCTTATTAGAAAGAGAAAGAAGGAAGAGAAGGAAGAGAAAGAGTTGAGAGAGGGGAGAGAAAGGAAGAAGAGAGAAGAGAAAAAGGAGTGAGAGAGAGAGAAGGTTGTGAAAGAGGAGAGAGAGGAAAAAGAGAAGAGAAAACGGTTGGAAAAGGAAGGTTGTGAGAGAGAGAGAGAGAGAGAGAGACCATATCACCGTCCTGTCTCCTTATTTCTCTCCTTCCTTCCTCTTTCCTTCCATCCTTCCTTCCTCTTTCCTTCCATCCTTCCTTCCTCTCTTTGTTTTGCCTGTTTACTTTTTCCTCCTTTTCTCTCTCTCTTTCTCGTCGTGGGACTTAACTGAATCAAGTGAGATTACGTCTGGATCTCTCTCTCTCTCTCTCTCTCTCTCTCTCTCTCTCTCTCTCTCTCTCTCTCTCTCTCTCTCTCTCTCTCTCTCTCTCTCTCTCTCTCTCTCTCTCTCTCTCTCTCTCACTCTCTCTCTCTTTCAATACTTTTTTTCTCTCCCCACCTCCATTTTTTTCTTTTTCTCAACGCTATCAATTCTTTCCTTTAAATCCTACCACTCTTTTTTTTCCATTTTTTTACTCCCTCTCTTTCTTTTTTCATTCTCTCTCTCTCTCTCTCTCTCTCTCTCTCTCTCTCTCTCTCTCTCTCTCTCTCTCTCTCTCTCTCTCTCTCTCTCTCTCTCTCTCTCTTAATACTGTTTCTGCTGCTTTGGCCTCACGTTGAGATGTTTGGACAAGAGAGAGAGAGAGAGAGAGAGAGAGAGAGAGAGAGAGAGAGAGAGAGAGAGAGAGGGGGGGGGGGGTCGTCCGTTCCTTCACTCCTCACTTCCTGTTCCTTCATGCCGTCGTTTCCTTGTTCGTTCCATCCTTCCTTCCTTCCTTCCTTTCTTCTTTCCTTCCTTCCTTCCTTCCTTCTTTCCTCCATTCCCTCCTTCCCCAATTCCATCCTTCCTTCATTCCTTCCTCTGTTTCTTCCTTAATTCCTTCCATTCCTTCCTCCGTCCTTGCGTGCGTGCGTCCCTCAGCCCTGGCCGGGGTCGTGTTTTCCCGCCGCGGGCTGATGGTAAGATAAACAGTTGGCAGAGATTTCAGGACGGACTGAGGCTGAAAAATGTCGCCACCTTCCATAAGCCCACTAAGTTATGTAGATGGTGTTGTCGCTGCCTCGCCGGGCCTCTGAGGGCTAAAGAGGGACTGAGAAGGGGATAGGTGAAGGGAAGGGAGAGGGGGAATGGAAAAGGGAATGAGAGAGGTTAAAAAGAGACTGGAAGAGGAGCTGAGAGTTGTTGGAATAGGGGCTGGGAAAGTAGATTGGAGAGGGACTAGAAAAAGGGATAGGAAAGGGACTGGAAGATGGGGTGGGAGAGAGCTGGAAGAGAGGATAGGAGAGAGACTGAATGGGCTGGAAGAGGATAGTAGAGGAGAGGGATTAGAAGAAGGGATAGGAAAGGGACTGGAAGACTGGGTGGGAGAGAGCTGGAAGAGAGTGTGGGAGAGAGACTGGAAGGGCTGGGAGAGATAGAGAGGAGTGAGAGAAGGCAGAGAGAGGGGGGGGCAAGGGAAGGAGCTGGGAGAGGGCTGAATATTTAGTTAGGTGGAGTGATGCTGCCAGGGATGGAAGTAAGCTGGAAGACGGAAAGAGGAAGATACGAACAGAAGGGAGTGGAAGAGGTGGAGAGAGGTGAAGGGAAGGAAGGTTAGTAGATAAGAAGATAGGGAAGAGAGGGGAATAGGTGGAGGAAGATAGGGAAGGAAAGAGAGGTTAGAAAGATGCTGGGGATGGGAGAACACAGAAAAGGGACTGAGAGGGAATGATAAAGAGGGAAGAAGCGTAAAGGGGAGGGAGGGAGGAAGAGAGGGAGGGAGATAAAAGAGGAAGTTAGTTAAATGACGGAAGCTTAGGAGGGAATGAGGAAGATTAATTAAAAGAGAAAAACACGTAGAATTAGTAGCATTTAGCGTGTGTGTGTGTGAGTGTGTGTGTGTGTGTGTGTGTGTGTGTGTGTGTGTGTGTGTGTGTGTGTGTGTGTGTGTGTGTGTGTATTGTTGAAGGAGAGAAAGATTAGCTCGTACTGAAAATGTGAAAAGTTGAAGGAAAAATAACATGGAAGGTAAAGTTTGGAGAGAGAGAGAGAGAGAGAGAGAGAGAGAGAGACGTTATGTCCATGTTTTCTCTTCAGTTTTTTTTTTTCTTCTTCTTTCTCTTCTCTTCACCTCCTGTTTGCTCTCCCTCGTTTGCACACTTTTGTTTTTCCTTCCTCTTACCTCTTGTTTTGTGCACTTTCCATTCTCTCTCTCTCTCTCTCTCTCTCTCTCTCTCTCTCTCTCTCTCTCTCTCTCTCTCTCTCCCTAATTTACCTGCGTCATTTTTCACCTGTATTTACCTGGATGTTGCCTGTCATTTAATATTAACACACGCAGGATGAACTACCTAGGCATACTTTTCCCAGGTGGACGCACATATGCTCAGGTAACCAACTATTCCCCGCAGGTTAATTAAGGGGCGGAACACACCTGCCCGTATAAAGTCAGGTATAAAATCTTTAGGAGCAAGTCAGGTGCCAGGGGAGACTAACCTTGAAATTTCCATTGGTATTGATGAGAGAGAGAGAGAGAAGTCAGCTTGGATTCGAACCCTGGGTATCTTGTGGACTGATCTTAATACCAGTTTGCCACCCCGGGGAGTTAGCACCTGAGAGTCTGTGGCTTTGAAATGTGTAGTAATTCTTGTCCTTTTCCCATTTCAGGTATAATGAGATGTTCCTTCTTACCTGAGGCTGAACGCACCTGTGTGGTAATGTACCCTCGTGTGTGTGTGTGTGTGTGTCGTACAGTAGCTGGTTGGGCCGTTGTGTGTGTGTACCTGGCGAGAAGGTGCAAATAGGCGATGTGTATTCTCTCCTCCGTGTGTGTGTGTGTGTGTGTGTGTGTGTGTGTGTGGATAATGAGAAGCTTTAGGGTGTGGTTGGGGTGCGAAACGAAACTAAAGGGTGAGAGAAAGAGAGAAAAAAAAGAGAGAGCGAGAGAGAGGTGAAGTGCTTACGCAGTGTGCCTAGAATAAAGTGTTGTGGCGTTACCAGACTTAAAAAGCGATAATAGTCAGGCTTTGAAATGCATCGAGGACTTGGAAGGGGGTGAGGGGGGGTGGAGGGAGGGAGGCGAAGGGCTGGAAAAGGGTGGAGAATGGTGCGGAAAATGTGGTTGATGATGTGGAGTGAGAGAAGGGGGAGGGAGAGGGATGGAGTGAAGTGGAGTGGGAGGAGGTTGAGTGGGGTTTATGTGGAGTGGATGGGTGGGATTGGAGGTGGACTGGGGGTGGATTAAAATTGATATGGGGTGGGTGTATGATGGAGTGGAAAGGAATTGGAGTGGTTTATGATGTGGAGTGGATGAGTGATGGAATAATGTGGAGTGTAAGTGTGGAAAAGTTTAAATGTAAGTAAAAATAAGTGTAAGTGGTGGGTGTGGGCTGGAGTGGAGGTGAGGTGGAGTCGGGGTGGAGCGAAAGTGGAGTTCTGGAGGTGGAGGTGGCGGGGCGTTGTCCGGCTGCCGCTGTGGCCACTTATTTAAAGAGTAAACAGCTCCACTTCTGAATTAAGACGGCCATTGTATCCGCATGTAAACAAGACTTATATACTTAAACGTGTGTGTGTGTGTGTGTGTGTGTGTGTGTGTGTGTGTGTGTGTGTGTGTGTGTGTGTGTGTGTGTGTGTGTTTCGTATTATCATGATCTCGTGCAACTTTTTTTTTTTTTCAAGACTTTTTTTTCCACTGCACATCGTTATTCTTTTCCCTTTCTTTCTTTCTTTCTTTCTTTCTTTCTTTCTTTCTTTCTCGTATTGTTTCTTCTTCGTTCTTCTTGTTGTTCAGTGCATTAGTCTCATTCACTCACGCACTCACTCACTCACTTCCCCTTCCCCTCCTCCCTTCCCTTGCCGCCCTTCCTCTCCCTTCCCTATCCTCGTCCCTTCCCCTCCTTGCTTGTCTCTCTCGGTTCCCTTTCTTCTGCATCTCTCTGTTGAATACTTTTAGTCTTCCTCCTCTTTCTTTCTTCCTTCCTTCTGCTCCATCTGTTCCATCTACTCCTTTTTTTTGTCCTCTCTTTCTTTCTTCCCTCTGCTCCATCTGTTCCATATACTCCTCCTTCTCCTCCTCTGTCTCTTTCTCCTACTTCGGTCGATTCAAGACTTCCCTCCTCCTCCTCCTCCTCCTCCTCCTCTTCCTCCTCCTCTTCAGGCTCTTTCTTCTTCCAGTTCCCAGCCGTCCACTTCCTCCTCCTCCGCTTCCTCTAGTTCCTCCTCGTCCTCTTCCTCGTCTTCTTCCTTCCTTCTAAGCCATTTCTCTTCCTCCTCCTCTTCATGCTCTTTCCTCTTCCAGTTCCTTGCCGTCCACTTCTTCCTCTTCCTCTTCTTCCTTCCTGCTTCTCTCCACTACTTCTCCATCTTGCCTGTCCTCCTCCTTCGTCTTCCTTCTCCTCCTCCTCCTCCTCCTCCTCCTCTAGTTTGTCGTCCTCCTCCTTCCTCTTCCTCCTTCACGGCATCCTTCCTGGTCGATCCATTCTCTTTGCCAGTTCCTGTACCCTGCCAACTTCTTTCAGTCCTCCTCCTTTTCCTCCTCCTCCTCAACCTCCTGCTCCTCTTCCTCCTCGCCAAGTTGAAGGCAAGCTCGACACGCCTCCCGCGGTCGCCTCTTCTCCGTCACGTTCCGAACTTCAAGACAACAGCCGCGTGTGAGGCCGCGACGCGTGCTGCGAGACAAGGGCCGGATCTTTAGCTTTAGTCTCGGGTCTGTGTTCCTCAACGTATCGGGCTCCTCAGTTCGCCTATCTGAAAAGCCTCTCCTATAAGTTGCTGGAGGTTTTCATTGCCTGTTTTGTGATGCTATAGTGATAGTTTTACACGACTTCTGCGTCTTGAACGTGGAAATTACCTATGAAAATTCGGTTAAGCATCTCTGTGGCCTTGGGAAATTGGCGTTTTGGGAGCTCGATGCGTTGAAGAGTATGACCCTAGACACACACACACACACACACACACGCACACGCACCCCCTACTCCCCCCCCCCTCCCTCCCTCCCTCCCATGATCGGCGCGCGTGTCCGGCGATCGTGGGGACCTGAGAGAGAGAGGTCTTGGGCGAGTAACCTTCACCGGCCATCGAGAGGGAGGGGTGAGAGAGGGGGTGAGGGGGGCTCGAAGTGGGGTTCAGGGGGGGCGCGAGGGGGACGTCCAGCCGGGTTATGACGCGTGCCTGGAGGGTCTTACTGCCGACTCGCCTCTTACAGCTGTGGCGTTCCCATCTCCTCCCCGCATCCTTATCTCCTCCTCCTCCTCCTCCTCCTCCTCCTCCTCCTCCTCTTTTTACGGTGTTTCCTTTCCTCCATTTCTCCTTCTCTCCGCACTGTTCCCGTGTCCTCAATTTCTTCCTCCTCCTCTTTCTTTCTTCCTTCCTTCTACTCCATATGTTCCATCTACTCCTTTTTTTTCCTCCTTTTCTTTCTTCCTTCCTTCTACTCCATATGTTCCATCTACTCCTTTTTTTTCCCTCCTTTTCTTTCTTCCTTCTGCTCCATCTGTTCCATCTTCTTTTTTTCTCCTTTTCTTTCTTTCTTCCTTCCTTCTGCTCCATCTGTTCCATATACTCCTCCTCCTTCTCATTTTACAGTATTTCCTTTTCCTTTTCTCTATTTCTCTTCTCATACTCTTATACTGCCCCCTCGCCCTCAACTTCTTCCTCTTCTTTCTTTCTGTCTTCCATCTGTTCCTCCTCCTCCTCCTCCTCCTTCCGTAGTCTCCTCTCGTAAACCACGCTCTCCTCTGCCTTCCTAACCTCCTTTTCCATTCTCCCAAACTCCTACGTCTCTCAAAGTTTCCTTCACCTCTCCTCTTCTTCCTCCTCCTCCTCCTCCACTTCACTTCCTCCTCCCCTTCTTCTTCTTCTTTCCTCCCTCCTCCTCTTCGTCTTCCTTTCTCTTTAGTGTCCCTTCCCCCGCCTCTTGATAATGCCATTCTCCTTCGTCTTCTTCCTTTATGTCTCTTTTTCCCTCTTCCTTACGTCTTCGGCTTTCTTTTTTCTTTTTTTTGGTTCCTCTTTTTTTCTTCCTTATGGGTCCTTCGGCGCTGCATCCTCAGGGCTTGTGTTGGTGCGTTAGTATGTCTGTTTGTCAGTCTGGGTATCCTTCTGCTGCGTTAGGATTCCTCTGGTGACCTGCTGTTTCTCGTCCTCCTGCTCCTGTTTATCTTTCCCTCTTCTCTCCTTCGCCGCCTTCGCTTCGCTGTTTTAAGTCCTCTTCCGCATCCTCTTCGTCGTTTGCATCCTCTTCCTCTTGCCTGAAGTTTCTAGTCTGTCTGCTATTTCTGCTTATTCTCCTTTTGCCTCCTCCATATCCTTCGCCACCTCCTCCTCCACCTCCTTTTATCTTTGCTCTATCTATTCCTCCTCTTTCTCCATATCCTTCTTCCCTGCTATTCCTACTCCTCTCCTGTTGCCTTCTTCATCTCTTCGTTATCTCCCTCTTCTCTCTGTCTTCGTCTTCATCTCCTCTTTTTCCTCTTCCACATCCTTTTTATCTGCCCTTCTTCGGTATATTCATGCACCTATTGCCTTTTTCATCTCCTCCACAGTCATGTTCTCCTTCCTTACTGCTTTCTCCTCCTGCTCCTCATCCTCTTCCTCCTCCTCCTTCTGTCGCTGCTTAATACGGGACAGCGCAGGATAATGAAGGAGGCGCCCCGTATCGCGTCCCGGCCCGCTGCACACACAGATAACTCGGCAGAAACAACAGTAACGGCGCAAAACAACAGCTTCGTTCCCTGCGCCAAGGCCGAGAACCGATCGCAAACGGCCCCAATCATTCCCTTACGTTTCCGGCGAAGGAGGAGTGTGAGGATTGCTTGAGGGAGGAAGGAAGAGGAAGAGGAAGATATGAATGAGTCAAGTCGAAAGAAAAGAAGGATACTGCAGGCGAGGGTGAGAATTGCTTGGGGGAACGAGGAAAGAGGAAGATATGCTAAGAAAGGATAATACCAAGGAAGGAAAGTGACGATTGCTTGAGGAAAAGAGGAGGGAAGAGGAAAATTTGTTTTGGCCCAGTGGAGAGAAAAGAAAAATGCCGAGGAACAGAAGTGAGGATTTCTTGCGGAAGGAGGAAAGAGGAAGCTGTTTTATACTGTGCGAGAGTCTGGTTTGAAGGGAAAAAAATGCTGAGGAAGACAAGGTAGGATGGGTTGGGGAAGGAAACGTAGGGGAAGATACATTTTGGTTCTAGTTGAAAGTAAATAAGGATGCTGAGGAAGAGAGAAGGAAGATTAGCTTAAGAAAAGGAAGGATGCTGAGGAAAGGAAGGAAGGAAGGACAGCAGTGGGAAACAAGAGAGAAGAGGAGAGAAGGATGCTAGGGGGACAAGGGGAAAGGGAGGTCATACTATAAGGACGAGATGAATGGGAAATAAGGAAGCTGAAAGATATAAGAAAGGAAGAAAGAAAACAGACACACACACTGGGGGTTCACGGGAGACGGAAATTATGCCTGGGATGACTTAAGAGAGAGAGAGAAGGAGAGAGGGAGAGAAGGCGAGGGATGCTGGGTTCGGGGAGATGAAAGATACGCTGGCTTTGGAGATGAGAGTGGGATGCTGTGATGGGTCTGAGGAAGGGATGATTAGGCGACGAGGAGGAGGTAGATCAGGATTAAGGGGTGTTTAATCAGCGAGAAGAAGGAATTCCCGGACGTGAGCTTGGAGTTGAGAAGGAGATAAAGGATTGAGGAGGCAGAGGCGAAGATGTATGGTGAAGGAAATGGAGGAGGACTGAGAGAGGAACTTGAAGGGGCTGTGAGATGAAGGGACTGGGCTTTCGTGGCTGTATAGGGGTTGTATCGAGATGGGGCGAAGCTGGGCATGGTTGGAAACGAGCAAGATCATAATGGCAAAGACGAAGAAGACGAAGAAGAAGAGGAGATGAACACAGAGGAAGGTTGAGAGATGAAGGGGCTGGGCTTTCGGGGCTGTATAGGGACTGTATCAAGATGGGATGAAGCTGGGCGAAGCTGTAAGGAGAGGAACACAGAGGAAGGTTGAGAGATGAAGGGACTGGGCTGTGTGGCGGCTGTATCGAGGCGGGGCGGGACGGAGGGTGCTGGAAACGAAGACACAAGCTCGCCTAGTAGTATTTCAAGGGTCGGCGTATGACAGCGTGACAAGTGGCCGGGTGTCCGAACTGCCGGGGGAAAGGTTTACGGGAGGCGGGAAGCAAGGCGGAAGGGAGGGAGACTAAAGAAAAGATTGGGTGGAGGAGAAGGAGAGAAGGACTAGAGGAGGAGGAGGAGAACTGAAGAAAAGAAAGTATTCGGAGTGGAGAGATTTCACGTAAAGTCCAGCCGCACGGAGGAAGGAAGGAAGGACGGGAGAGAAAGAGAACGAAAAAAAGGAGATAAAAAAAATGAATGAGGCGGAGGAAAGAATTGGAAGTGGCAGGATTTGAAGTAAAGAAGTGATCACGGAGAGAGAAAGGTAGTAAAAAAAAAATGGAGAAAGAAATGGAAAGAAAGTATTGAGAGAAAGGAGAGACGGAGAGAGAGAGAGAGAGAGAGAGAGAGAGAGAGAGAGAGTAATAAAAGTGATGGAAAAGGAAGACATTTTAATAAAGAAAAAAAATGAGCGGACGTTTAGAAAATAGGAATAAAGGAGGAACACGAAAAAGAGAAAGGAAGGGAAGGTCAAATGGAGGGAAGAAAGGAAGGAGGGAGGGAGGGAAGGAGGGAAGAAGAGGAATATATTTTTTAAGCGAAGAGTGAGAGGAATGGAAGAGTGAATATTGGAAGAGAAAGATTTTAAAGAGGAAATTGTCGGACAGGAGAGAGAGAGAGAGAGAGAGAGAGAGAGAGAGAGAGAGAGAGAGAGAGAGAATGAAAAAAGACGTATGGATGGATAAAAGGAGAGATAATAGGGAAAATTGATGAATGGATGTGAGAGATACAGAGAGAAGAATTGAATAGACGAAAAAGATGAATAGAGAGAAACAGATAATAGATAGAGACAAATAGATGAATGGATGGACAGAAAAAAATATAAGAAAAGGACAAAAATAATGAATAAAAAAAACGAAAAAAAAAGAAGAAAAAAGAAACCATGTAAATTATGCCCATCAGGAAAAGAAAGAAAAAAACAACAACCTATCAATACCTATAAATTTTCAGCCCCCCTCCCCTCCCCCCTCCTCCCCTCCCCTCCCCCCCTCTTAAAACTCCCCATAAATCTGTAGAGGGCGACTAAAAAAAATATTTAGTCTGGAACCTCAAAAAAAAGAGAAAAAGTTTATTTACGCGGGAAAATATGAGAAAAAATAAACCACTCTTTGACCCGCGCTGTTAAGAGAGAAATATGAGAGAGAGAGAGAGAGAGAGAGAGAGAGAGAGAAGCATTGTTCTTTCTCTCTCTCTCTCTCTCTCGTATTATTTCTCTGTGTCTTTCATGCAGTATTTTTTTTATTTCCTTTTTTCTTTCTTTTGTTAGCGGGCAAGTTTTTTTTTTTTTTATAAGCGACCCTGAAGATTTTTTTTCGTGTGTGTGTGTGTGTGTGTGTGTTTCCCCTCCCCTTTGATCCTCTCTCTCTCTCTCTCTCTCTCTCTCTCTCTCTCTCTCTCTCTCTCTCTCACACACACACACACACACACACACACACACACACACACACACACACAATCGGGAGAGAGGAATAAAAGAGAATGAAAGAAAAAAGAAGAAAATAAAGGAAAAGAAAAAAATAAATTGATTGAGATGGAAATAAAGAAAGTAAAAATAATGAGACAGAAAATAGAATCAAACACACACACACACACACACACACACACACACACACACACACACACACACACACACACACACACACACACACACACCCTTGCGTCATATCCTTTCAAAAACAGCCACACGGGATTAATCGACCGATCTGAACACCCGCTGAAGAACGAACAGGAGGAGAAGGAGGAGGTAGGAGAGAGGGTCGGGTCCATAGTCGGGTCCTTTGGCTCGGCCCTCTACCATAGTCCTCATTCAGGGTCCTTTTCGGGGTTCCTGCGGGGGTCCTTTGCTCCCTCTATAGGCCGTCGCCGAGGTCCTTTTCACACTAGCTCATGAAACATCATAAGCGCGTCCTTAGACCTGTTTAAAGCTTAAGCTGGTGGGGGGGAGGGGGAGGAGAGGAGGGGAGATTGGTGGGAGGAGGGGGTCTGTTTAAGGGCTTTCCCATAACACAAAGGCTTGGAAGGGGACAATAACACGGAGGAAAAGGGAGAAGAGAAAAGAGAGGGTCTGGAGAACACGAAGGAAAAGAGAAAAGGGAGGAATAGAGAGAGAAAGGAGAATTTGAGAGACTGGAGCAGGACATGGAAGAAAATGGAGAAGGAAGGAGAAGAGAAGGAGAAACTGGGTGGTTGCACATGGAAGGAGGGAGATAGTCAGAAAGGGGATAAGGATGAGGGAGTTAACCAGGAGTAAGGAAGAAAAGACAGAGAGAGACAGGCTTTAGAAGGACAAGAATGAAGGGAAGAAGTAGGCAAGAAGAGGACAAGGATGAGGGAGGTAACCAGGAGGAAGGAAGAAAAGACAGAGAGAGACAGGCTTTAGAAGGACAAGAATGAAGGGAAGAAGTAGGCAAGAAGAGGACAAGGATGAGGGAGGTAACCAGGAGGAAGGAAGAAAAGACAGAGAGAGACAGGCTTTAGGAGAACAAGAATGAACGGAAGAAGTAGACGGGAAGAGGACAGGGAGAGTGAGAGAGAGACAGATTTAAAAAGAGAGAGAACAGACGGCATGGAGCAATAGGCAAGGAGCAGAAGGGGGAGAAGCTAGACAGAAGGGTGACAGCATGAGTATTGGCAGGGAGGTAAGGGAGAAGAAAGGGAGAACAGGAGGGAGATGATTAGACGGCAAAAGACGGGAGGAAACACAGGGAGATAGGGTGACAGGACAAGTATAGGGTGTAGGAGGAGGAGGGAGGCAGGGAAGGAGGGGTGAGGAAGAGAGTGTAGGGGAGGAAGGGAGGATAGGTTGATGGGGAGGAGTAGGGGAGATGAAGAGGGGGCAAGGGTAAGACAGTATTAGATTCCCTTTAGGACATGTTATAAGGGGTTCGATATGGGATTCTGACCTCTAGTGTTTTTATTTTATTTTATTTTTTTTTTTCAGAAGGACGTAGGACATTATATAGAAGTGTTCCTGTGGCTTTTGTATCTCCCTCCACTTCCTCTCCCTTCCTCTCCCTACTCCCTCTCCCTTCCCTCCTCTTGTCAACCCCCCCCCCCTTATCCCTCACTCTCCTCTCTCCCTTCCCTCTTCCTCCCCCCGCTCCCTTGTTCCTCCCCTTTCCCCTCCCTTCCCCCTCTCTTTCCACCCCCTTTTGTATCGCTTTTATTAATACCTCTTCTCTATGTTCCCCTTTTCCCTTTCTCATCCTCCTCTATGTTCCCTTCCCCTCTTCTCTCTCCATCGTTAATCATCCTTTCGCCTCTTTTTTGTCCTCTTTTCTCCTCCTCCCTTCTTCTTTTCTTCTCCTCCCTTCTTCTTTCTTCTCTTCCATTCGCCCTTTTCCACTGTTTTCATCACCTTTTCTCATCCTGTCTTCGCGTTTTTTGCTCTTTTTCATCACCCTTTTCTTCTCCCCCTATTTTATTTTCTCTTCTTCCATTTCATTTCCTCCTCCTCCTCTTTCTCCTCCTCCATTCGCCTTTCCCTTCGTTTCTCCTCCTATATCTTTTCTCCTTTTCCTTCCATCTTTCTCCTCTTCCCTCCGTCTTTTTACGCATTTCTCATCAACTTTTTCTCCCTTCCTCTTTTTTCCTCCTCTCTCCTCTCCTCCCTCCCTCTTTTTCCTCCCTTCCGCATCACCTGGCCCACCTTTCTTAATTTGGTGTCTGTTATTACCTGATTTCCTGAGGTGACTTTCATTACTTCGACTCCTGGCGCTGCAAATGACTTCCTCCTCTTCTTCCTCTTCCTCTTCCTCCTCTTTCTCCTGATTTTGCTTTTTCGTATTTTATCTGTCTCTACCTCGTGTCGTTGTCTCTCTCTCTCTCTCTCTCTCTCTCTCTCTCTCTCTCTCTCTCTCTCTCTCTCTCTCTCTCGCTCTCGCTCTGTCGTTTTAGCCAAGTCATAACAATAAACGACAGCGCAGGACAGGACGACATTACACACACACACACACACACACACACACACACACACACACACACACACAGACTCGCAGAAGTTAATTTAAACCCTGAAGGTGACGCTCGTTTGGTTGCTCTCTCTCTCTCTCTCTCTCTCGCTCTCGCTCTCGCTCTCGCTCTCGGTCTCGGTCTCTCTCATTTCCTATTCTCACACTTCTTTTTCTCTCTTTATATATGCTCCTCTTATTCATCAGTTCGCTCGTCTCTTTACCATAATCCAAGTCATCACCATAATATATACTCCTCCTCCTCCTCCTCCTCCTCCTCTTCCTCCTCTTCCTCCGGGTCGATGCAGGTGGCCGAGTGTTACTGAAATTCAACCCCTGGACAAAGAGGACGTGGCCTGCACCTACCTCCCTCAGCTGTGTGTCCTGGGGTGGCGGTACTGAGGTGTGGAGGGCCGTCTGGGGTGTTGCTGGGGTGTGTCCTGGACCGTCTGGGATTTTGGTGGAGTGTTTGGGGGACTTGAAGGGCCGTCTGGGGTGTTTCTGGGGAGTGGAAGGCCGTCTGGGATGTTGCTGGGGTGTGTTTTGGGGTGTCGGGGTTTTGTGGGCCGTCTGGAGTGTTGGTGGAGAGTACGGGGCCGTCTGGGGTGTTTGCGGGGCATCTGGCTGGGATTTTACTGAGGTATGGAGGGCCATCTGGGGTGTTTTCTGGGGTGTAGGGACCGTCTGGGGTGTTTGCGGGGCATCTGGCTGGGGTTTTACTGAGGTATGGAGGGCCATCTGGGGTGTTTTCTGGGGTGTGGGGACCGTCTGGGGTGTTGCTGGGGTCACTAGGTTCTTGTTGAGTCCACTTTGTGATATATGACGTTCTGTGGGAGAAATTATGAGTCAGATAATGTTTGGAGTGTTCTTTGGGGTGTTTTGGGTCTATTTTCGGGGGTCTCAAGGCTATTAGAATCCTGTGGGGAAGGTTTAAGACTACTGAAAGGTTTTAGGAGTCCTGCTAAGAGGCTTTGATTCCTTTTAATGGGCTAGGATTCCTTCTGAGAGTCTTGTAATCCTTTTAATGATCTTGGATTCCTTTTTACTCTCTTGGAGTCTTTTTAAAGGTACTGGAATCCTTATCTGAAGTTCACTTAAAGCTTTTCGAGTCTTTTTAAGGATCTTGGAGTCCTAAGGGTCCTGGAGTCCTTATCTGAAGTTCACTTACAGGTTTTCGAGTCTTTTTAAGGATCTTGGAGTCCTTCTAAGGGTCCTGGAGTCCTCTGAGGGTCGTGAGGGACTCGCCAGGAGGAGCGGGAGCGCCACGTGATACCCGAAGCCGTGGAGACGTGTCGCGCTTGGTCACTGTCGAGTTTGCCCGCTGACCTCATGTAGGCCGTTTGTCTGTGTTGACCCTCGCTGCCTCACGCCCCCTCCCCCCCTTGTGTAACCTCTCTTCATCCCTTCCCCCCTCATGTTACCTTCCCCCTTCTCCCCTCCCCCATATGTATCCTCCCGCCGTTCCCCTCATGTGTAACTTCTCCCCTTCCCCCCATGTGTAACTCCCTCCTCTCCCCCATTGTGTAACCTCTCCTTCTCCCCTTCCCTTCCTTCCCCCATGTGCAACCTCCTCCTCTCCCCACCTCATGTAACCTCCCTTCCCCTCTGCACTCCCCCCTCTCGAGTGTTAGTTTTGAGACGTGAGTGTGGCGGCCAAGGTGAGATTTTTTATATTTTATTTTATAGCAAAGAAGACAACTCAAGGGCAAAAAAAAAAACATTAAAAAAAAAAGCACGCTATATGCTGCTCCGACGAAAGAAAAAGAAAGAACGAGAGGCTAAAAGAGAGGTCAATTCAGGTGGAGAGGCGTCTTGATACTCTCCTAGTGGCGTGGTAATGAGGGCGTTAGTGGCGTTAGTGGCTTTAGACTCACGTAATCCCGGGCACTTGGCTTCCCTTTTGAGCGCGTCCACATAAGGCGTGCGCGCAGGCTCCCAGTGGCGTCAGCGTACCGTACCACTCTCCTCCTCCTCCTCCTCCTCCTCCTCCTCCTCGTCCTCTTAGAGCTTAGACCAATGCACTTGACTTGACACTGTTACTCCTTCTCCTCTGCTTCTTCTCCCTCTTCATGTTCCTTCTTCTCCTCTCGTCTTCTTTTTCTTCCTCCTCCTTTCTTTAGCTTTCTTCTCCTCCGGTTCCAATCCTTCCTCCCTTTGTTTTTGTTCTCTTCCTCTTTATCTTCTTCACCCCCCATCATCATCACCTGTTTTTACCTCTTCCTCATCATTATCATCATCATCATCATCCTCATCATCATCGTCATTATATCATTATATGCATCATCGTTATTCTATTCCTTCTCCTCTTCCTCCTCCTCCATTTTTTTTATCTTCCTCCTCCTGCCTCTCTTCCTCCTCCTCCTCTTCCTCCTCCTCCAACATTTTTTCTCCTCCTCCTCCTCCTCCTCCTCCTCCTCCTCCTCCTCCTCTTCCTCCTCCTCCAACATTTTTTCTCCTCCTCCTCCTCCTCCTCCTCCTCCTCCTCTTCCTCCTCCTCCAACATTTTTTCTCCTCCTCCTCCTCCTCTCCTCCTCCTCCTCACTTCTAGGACTTCTATTTTTAACTGTTTACTCGATCGAGGACACGAGTACGACTTCTCCATTGAGTGGGGACCTTTTTTGTTCCTTTTTTTTCATATTATTTTCTTGTTATGTATTTTCTTACCTCTTTCGCTTTACCTGACTCTTACTTTTTTTGTATTGTTTATATTTTTTACATTTTTTTTTTGCTTTATTTTGTTATCTCTAGTGATTTTGTTTACTTAATTTTACTTTTTCATTATTTTTTCTTACTTTTTTCTTACTTTTTCTTGTTTTTGTTTTTTTCACTTTCTCCCTTTTTTTTAAGTTTGCCCTTATTCTTCTTACGCTGTTTCTTTGTTTGTGTGTTTTTCCTGACCTTGTTTTCCTTACCTTCCTTTTTACCGACATTTTTTCCTTCCACTTCACAATCTAATTTCTTTCCGTTTCTTTACCACGCTTTCCTAACCTTACTAACTTACCTCTTCAATACGCCTCTCCTTTTCTTTCCATATTTTTTTTTTCCTTACCTTGTTCTCCTCACCTCTATTCTTTTTCCTCCTCCTCCTCCTCCTGACGCGCTAACAACCCTCACGTCGCCGCTAATTGATAAAGCACAGCACACCAATTTTATTACACGTTGAAAAAAGAAAGTTTCGTCCTTGTTTGAAAAGTTTGCAGCTAAACCAACCGACCAACCGACCACCTGTTACTGCGAAATTGTCCTCCTCCTCCTCCTCCTCTTCTTCTTCCCCCTCCTCCTCCTCCTTCTCCTCTTCCTCATTTTTTTTTTCTTTCCCTCCTCTTGTCACGTTTTCTCCCCATTCCTCCTCCTTCCTCCTTCTCTCCCACCTCTCTCCTCTCCTCCGTTCCTCCTCCAGCCTCCTTCTCCTACTTCTCCCTTCCTCCTCCTCCCAGTCTCCTCCAGTCCCCTCCAAGTGTACTCCACCCCCCTCCTCCTCCTCTTCCTCTCCTTTTTCTCCATCCTTCCTCCTCCTCCTCCTCCTGTGTTGCGTCATGGTTCTCTCGATGTTCCCCAACATGAGTGCTCGGCGAGGCAACACAACCCAGGAGGAGGAGGAGGAGGAGGATTCTTGTGTCCCTCCCTCGGGAAATAGAGGTTTTCAGCGAATCCTCAGCGTTAAGGAGTGGAATTGAGTATTACGAGCATGGGACTTAGGAACGAAGAGGAGGAAGAGGAAAACGCGAGAGAGAGAACGGAGGTTGGATAGAACGCGTGAGGAAGGAGGAGATAAGAGAGAACGCTTGAGAGAGAAAGGCTAAACAGAAGAGAAAGCGGTAGAAAGGAGAGAGAAACGGGAGAGAGAAGAGGAGGCAGAAAGAACGAGAGAGAGAGGGAGAGAAGACAGGAGATGACACACGAGAAAGAGGACGAAAGGTAGAGAGAATTAAAGAGAAAGGACAAGGTAGGAGAGAATGCCAAAGAGAGAGAGAGAGGACGGAGAAAGATACAGAAGGAGTGAATAAAAGAATGAAGAAGAGAAGGAAGAAAATTGAACCTTAAGAAGAAAGGGAATATAGAAAAACAAGATGTAGGAGAATGGAAGACAACATGTGGAGGAGGAGGAGGAGGAGGAGGAGGCTATTTATAGTCGTCACGTGGTCAGCTGTCTCAACACATCGCCTGAAGGGTCGTCGTTATGACCCGCACTGGACGACTTGTTGTGTCCCCTGAGAAGAACAACACGAAAATAACAACAAAAGAGGAGGAGGAAGAGGAGGAGGAGGAGGACTAAGAAGAGGACAGGCAACAGCAAACAGAGAGAAGGATGCTGGAGACTAAAGACATTGATGATAAGGAGGGGGAGGAGGAGTGAGAGAAGGATTAAGTAAGGCGAAAGGAGACGAGAAATAACAAAAGAAAACCAAAGCAGGAAAGGAAAACACAACCAGTAAACAGAAATAGAAGGAGGAAGAAGAAGAAGAAGAAGAAGAAGAAGAAGAAGAAGACGCAAGAAAGTGACAGTATGAGAGGAAAAGGAGTAAGGAGAAAGAGGAACAGGAGAAAGAAAGAAGAATCAGAAGGAAGCAAGGAAGCATGACAGTATGGAAGGAAAAGGAGTAAAGAAAAGAACAATAACAAGATGAAGAACAGCAAAAGAAGAAACAGATACATGAAGGATACACAACACAACACAGGTAAAGGAGGAGTGAACAAGAACACCAAATCCTGCCAATCACACTTACTACCATCCTGGGATCCTACACGCTTGTCAGGTCGTGGCGGCAGCATAGAGGGAGGGAGGGACAGGGGAACAAACTCAGGACGGCCCCACGGCACCCTCCGGCGGTCCCCTCGACACCCTCAGGACGGGGCGCCAACTCAGGGGTGGATAGCGTCACGACACCGACAAATTGAAACGCTTGACCCGTGTTAGCCGCGCCGAGAGGACAGATCGGGGAGCCGGGGTCAGGGGAGGGAGTTCTAGGGGTCTTCGAGAGGGTGAGGGGGAGATGTGGGGATATTGGGGCCTTGGGCGGGGTAATGGGAGTTTGGGGCCATGGTTGGGGTAGTGGAATTTGGGACCATGATCGGGGTCGTAGCATTTCAGGGGTCTCGGTTGGGGTAGCAGGGTCTGGTTGGGTTCCTAGTGGGGTCTAGGTGGCTTGTTTTGGGTAATTGGGTTGATCAGACTTAGTTGGGGTTCTGGTGGGGTTTGAGTCCTTGGTTGGGGTAATAGGATCTAGGGGCCTTTGACAGGGTAGCAGGGTCTGGGTACCTTAGACGGGGCAGGTAGTCGGGAGGCCTTGGTGGGGGGGGAAGAAAGGTCGAGGATGCCTTGGTTGGGTTAGTGGTAGGGTCTGAGGGCCTTGGTTCTGTTTCTTGTAGGGTCTGGGGGTCTCGAGGTCGGGGCAATAGGGTCTGGGGGGCTTAGTTTGGTTCTTCGTGCGGTCTAGGGTGGTTTAATCGGGTACTAGAGTCGTTGGGTGTGCTCTTGGTTCTTAATTTTGGGTTCTTAATTTTGGGAGCTGGGGCTGTGGGTCTGCGTCGGGTGGTCTCTGAGGAGTTTGGTTTTGGTGTCTTGAAAGTCTAGTTAGGGGTCTGGTGATCTTTGGGTGATAGGACTATGAGAACTCCTGGTCGTGGTCTTGTTGGGGTTTAGGAGGTGTTTTTGAAGCGTAGGAAAGGGCTGGGGCAGGGCTGTGACGGGGCTGGGTTGGGGCAGGGACTTGGGGTGACTCAAGAAGGCGGGTCTTAACGTGTGCTGAGTTGGGGCGCTGCCAAGGCGGCCCCGCCCGACTCTGTTTAGCTCTGATTGAAAGGGGAGTTCGAGGAGGCGTCCGTCCCTCTCTCTCTCTCTACTCTCTCTCTCTCTCTCGCTCTCGCTCTCGGCCTCTCTCTAACGGACACGACGACAAAGAAACAGGCAAAAAAGCAGAAAAAAAGAGAATCCACCGACGGAACAAAAACAAAATACCATCGATAAAAAATGCAAATGTAAGTGGATCGCAAAAAAGAAAAGAACACCCGATCGAAGGAAGGCAGGAGGAGGAGGAGGAGGAGGAGGAGGAGGAGGAGGAGGAGATGGAGGAGGAGATAATTGGAGATAACGACAAGGTGATAACGGTGAACAGGTGAGGACAAAATACCAGGTGTGAGGAGGAGGAGGAGGAGGAAGAAGAAGAAGAAGAAGAAGAAGAGGAAGAAAGAAGACGCAGCAGAAGAAGCAAGGAAGCATGACAGTGTAGGAGGAGGAAGATGAGGAAGACGAAGATGAAGAAAGAGAGGAAAAAAAAGAGGGGCGTTTCAATAAGAGAAGAAGAGGAAGAGGAGGAGAAGAAGAAGATGACGGAAGAGTAGGAGCAAAAGAGCGTGTCAACGAGGAGGAGGAGAAGAGGACGAAGGAGATGAGTAGAAGAAGAAGGAGGAGGAGGAGAAGGAGGAGGAGGAGGAGGAGGGTGTCAGGATATGAATCACAAGTTATCTGAGAGTGAGCGGCCGTGTTGAGGTCAGGGGTCAAGGGTCAGAAGGGGTCACGAAGGGGAGGAGGTGAGGGGAGGAGAAGGGGAGAGAAGAGAAGGGGGTGGAAGAGGAGACCTGACCTTACTACCCTTCACTTCTCTCTCTCCTTCCTCTCTTCCCCTTCTTTCTCATCTTCCCCTCTTTCTTCCTCCATTTCATCTCCTATCTCCCTTTCTTCCCTTCCTCTTCCCTCTTTCCTCCTCTTTCTCTTCCCCTTCTGATTTCCTCTTTTCTCCTCCCGTCTTTTCCTCTTTTCTTTCCCCTCTTCCCTCCTCCCTTTCTTCCCCTTCTATCTCCCTTTCTTTTCCTTCTGTCTTCCCTCTTTCCTCCTCCCTCTCTTCCTTCCTCCCCTTCTCTTCTCACCTCTTCCCTCCATCTTCTCCTCCTCTTCCTCGCCTCACTAAATCCTTCCCTGCGTTGAAATGTTATTAATTTGTG
>NC_066541.1:15659958-15809958 GCF_024679095.1 Eriocheir sinensis | reverse complement strand
GCGTGGCACCCAGCTGGCCGCGGCTCCCTGGCCCTGGGCGTTGAAGGCCGTTTTCAGGAGGAGATAAAGGGCGAGGGAGGAATCCAATTGTGCGATCGTCTTGTGTACTGGAGGGAGGAGGGCGGGGAGGCGGGGAGGGATTGCCGCGGTGAGGTGAAGGAGGAGGAGGAGGAGCAGGACGAGGTGGTAAGCGGAGGAAAAGATTGATAGGGTTTAGGGAGAAGGAGAAGAAAGAGGAGGAGGACTAGGTGGCAAGAGGAGGAAACGATAGAAAGTGAAAGGGGACAAGAGGAGGAGGAGGAGGACGAGGTGGTATAAGGAGGAAAAGATAGAGTTAGTAATAAGAGAAGGATAGAAGTGAAAGGGGCAAGGAGGAGATGTTTACAGAACGAAGGGATTGAGAGGGTTGGTAGGAAGATAAGGTTAAAGTGGATGGGGAGAAGGAGAGCAAAGGGGGAGCATAAGGGTTTAGAAAGAGGAGGAGGAAAAGAATAAGGTGATAAAAGAAGGGAAGATCGAATTGCTAGTTAGAAAGATGTGTCTAAGAGGAGAAGGAAATAACGAGGAGTGCAGTTAAGTAGGAGAGCAAAGGAAGGAAATAAAAGAAAAGAAAAGAAATTGAAGATTAAGAACAGGATGGGAAAGGAAAGGAGCGTAGAAAAGTAAAGAGAAGGGAGGAAAAGGAAAGAAAGGGAAGGAAAAGGAGAAAACAGTGAAGGGAAAGGAAAAAAAAGAAAGAGATAGAGATAAATACAGGTGTAAACGAGAGGGAAAGTCTCTGTAACTATCTCCAATCTTACTTACCTGAGAAAACAAGAAACGAAAGGAAAAGTGCAAATACCCCTGTTCCTCCTCTTCCTCCTCCTCCTCCTCCTCCTCCTCCTCCTCCTCCACAGCTATCTCGTGTTACGGTGTCACTCCCTCGACGTTGGGAGTGACGTGAACCAAAAATCAGGTGTGTTAGAAAGAACGCCGGTTAATTAGTCGTCTTACCTGCCGCCGATGAGATGCTGCTGACGAGGAGAGGCAGGTGAGAGGGTTCAGATGTCTCCTCCTCTTACCCTCTATCCTCCTCCTCCTCCTCCTCCTCCTCCTCCTTCTTCATCATTATTACTTCCTTCGTTTCTTTTTTACTATCCTCCTCTTCTTTCTCGTCTTACTTTTTTCTCCTGTCATCCTTCCTCCTCCTCCCTCCTCTTTCCGTCTTCCTCTTCATTCTCATCTCACTTCCTCTCATCTTTCTTACTTCTTCATATTTATCATCATTCTTTTCTTCCTCTTCCTCCTCTTCATTTTTCTTCTTCTCTCTCCTCATCGTTTCCTTATCTTTTTCAGCTTCATTTTACTTCTCTTTCACCTTTTCTTCGTCCTCATCATCATCATCCTCTTCCTCCTCCTCCTCCTCCTCCTCCACCTCCTCTTCCTCCCACACGCTTCACATTGCAATATAGTTTCACCCTTTGTATCAGTTTCGTGTTTTTTTTTTTTTTGTTTTTTTAAGGGAGAGAGAGAGAGTGATTCTGTGTATGAACCTTCTTTTTTTCTTTATTTCTTTTTCTTTATTTTTTCGGTGCTCAACCCGCAACGGCTACGAGGATGAAATGTATGTTTTAAATAGTTTCCCCTCGCACATTGAACCCTCTCTCTCTCTCTCTCTCTCTCTCTCTCTCTCTCTCTCTCTCTCTCTCTCTCTCTCTCTCTCTCTCTCTCTCTCTCTCTCTCTCTCTCTCTCTCTCTCTCTCGCTTTTGCATATCGGTGGATCAATGGTGTATTTTTTTTCTTGTTTTTTTCTCTCTGTCTCTCTCTTCGTCTCTGTCTCCCTGTTTTTCTTCTTTTTTTTTCTTCATTCTGGTTTTCATCACTTCCCTCGCCTGTTTATTTTTATCTTTTTTTTTTGGTGTGTGTTGTCTCTTATCTTCTCTTCTTTTTCTCTTCTTTCTCTTCTCTCTTTCCTCTCCTTTCTCTTCTCTTTCCTCTCCTTTCTCTTCTTTCTTTCCTCTCCTTTATTCCTTTCCCTCTTCTGTCACCTTTTCTTCTGTGTGGATGTTGTCTCTTTTCTTCTTAACCCTCTCTTCTTCTCTTCTCCTCTCTTCCTATCTCCTCTCCTCTCCCATCCTCCCCTTTCCTCTCGTTCTCTTCTCTCTCTTCTCCTCTCTTCCCATCCACTCTCCTCTCCCATCCTCCCCTTCCTCTCCTGTTCTCTCCTCTCTCTTCTTCTCTTCTCCTCTCTTCCCATCTACTCCCCTTTACTCTCTTGTTCTCTCCTCTCTCTTCTTCTCTTCTCCTTTCTTCTCATCTCCTCTCCTCTCCTCTCTCCTACTTCTCCTTTCCTCCCCTCCCCTTTACACTCCTCCTCTTCTCTCCCTTAGTTAGTATACACCTCACTTTTATTTTTCCAAGTTATTTATTTCCTGGACGATAGACTTTTACCTCGGGCATAAGGAGACTGCACGATTAGAGAACACATTTTTTTTTAATCCTATTCCTACTCGTTTTTTTGTGGCTCCAACGCTAACACACTAATTTACACTCCCTTACATTCCTCTTCATTTACATTCCCTTCTTCGGACGCTCGGAGCTCCCCCTAACAACCCTAAATTTACTCTAAACTCTCCCTTCTCGCTTACCCTATCCACCCTAAATGAAGATGTCCTTGTATATATTCCCTCTTTACCGTAGTTTTACCCTCAATGCTCTATAGATTCAACCCTAGCTACCCACCCATCCCTATAATAGACCTTTCCTAGATAAACAGTACCCCAAATTTACCCCAGAAACATCACTAAGGCTTACCCAAACAGTCCTAATTATAGAGAGCATTATAGCTTCCCTCTTACCCTAGATTTACTTTAATTTCTCCCTAGATTCAACCATAGTCACACACACACACACACACACACACACACACACACACACACAGTAATTTTTCCTCGGGTTCACCGCCCCCTCCCCCCGCCCCCCCCACCCCCTCCCACCTTTCCATGCACGCTCAAACTATACATAAACCTCTGACAAACCAACCCCCCTTGATATACACCCTCCCCGTTACTCCCCCTGGTCTCTCTCCAACAGGTAAACCCCTTCATTAGTCTCCCCAGGTATATACTCCCTTACTCTCTTCCCCAGGTACTCCCCCTCCACAATTACTCCCTTCCCCCAGTTACTCTCCCTCCCAGATACTCTCCCTCAGGTACACTCTCCCTAGGTACTCTCCCTCAGGTTCTTTCCCTCCCCATCTAGGTCCCCCCCCCCCCCCCGCGTCGCTCAGGTGGGGGCGCGCATCGAGTGTTTTAATAACCATCCCGGCGGCGCGGCGGTTCCATGGCTCCCTCTCCTCACGAAGCCCCTTTATTGTTATTTTATACAAGTGTCCGAGGGGCGGAGGGCACGGCGGGGCGGGGGAGAGAGAGGGGGGGAGGGGACAGTAGATGGAAGGGGGGAGAATGAATGAGAAGGGGTAGAGGGAGAAGGGTAAGGAGGGGAGAGGGAGGAGCAGGGGAGAGTAGAGGGGAGAAAGGTGGAAGTGAGGGAGAGGAATAGGGGAGAGAGTGAGTATGAGGGAGAAAGGGAGGGAAGGGGAGAGGGAGGGACAGCTGAATTTCATGTTTTTTTGTGTGTGTGCTACCCCCTCTCCCCTCCCCTCCCCTCCCTTTCCTTCCTTTCCCTTCCCTTCCCTCCTTCCCCCCCTCCCTCCTCTCTCTTTCCTTTCCTTTTCCTCCCTTACTTAATACACATCAAACACTCTTTCTCTCCGTCCCTTCCTTTCTCTCCCCCTCCTTCCCTCCATCCAATCCATACCACTCACCGCAATCCCTCCTCCTCCTCCTCCTCCTCCTCCTCTTACCCTGTCAACACTCTTTATCCTCCATACCTCCTCTTTCCTCTCTCTTCTTTCCTCTCATCCTCACCGTTCAACCCTTACGGACTATGAAAGAGAGAGAGAGAAAGGCCCTCCACTTATCTCCCCCCCCCTCCATACCTCCTTACCTCACCTCCCTTTTACCTCCATTCCTCCTCCTCCTCCTCCTCCTCCTCCTCCTCCTCCTCTTCTTTTTATCCGCAATATGAGAGTCAGAAGATTAATGTTTTAGTCCGCTAAGAAAAGTTGTTCCCTTACTCCCCTTTAGGTCCTTGTTTCTCCCCAAGTCTGTCACTCCCCAGTTCTTTCCTACTCCCCTCTTTCTTTGCCTCTTCACTTCCCCTTTTTTTTTCTTGTTCCTTTTTCACGACCAAGCTCCACCTCCTCCCCCCCTCTTCCTCCTCCTCCTCCTCTTCCCCCTCCTCCTCCTCCAGCTGTTTATCGTCTTTCTCCTCCTCTTCCATTATCTTTTTTTGCTCCTCGTCTCTCCCTCTTTTTTTTTTTTTTTTTTTTTTTTGTCTCCTTCCCTTAGTGTCAATTTTCTCTCCATCACCTCCGTTTCCTTCCATCAGCTCAGGTTCGAAGAGGAGGAACAGGAGGAGGAGGAGGAGGAAAAAAGGGAAAATGTTTAGGAGAAAGAGAAAGAAAAAAGAAAGGGAAGCAGGGTCTGGAGGAAAGAACGAAAGGGAGAATGAGAGAAGGAAGGAAAAGGATAGAAGGAGGAAAAGAAGAAGGAAGGAAGGAAGGCCAAAGAGAAAGAAGAAAAAGAAGATAGAGAGGAAGGCATAAAGGAAAAAGAAGGAGGAAGGAAAGAGGAATAGGAATAGGAAGAAGAAGAAGGAAGGAAAAGGAAGAGGTAAAAATCTATGAAACAAAGAGAAATAGAAAAAAAGAAGAGGGGGTATGAAGAGGAGATAGAAAGAGAAGTATGAAAAGAAGAGGAATAGAAGAAAGGAATGAATGAATGAATGAAGAAGGAAATAGATGAAATATATAACAAAATGAGGAAGAAAGAAAGAAAGGGTATAAAAAAAGAATGAATGAGAGGAGTAAGAAGAGAGGAAGAGAAAGAGGAGGAAGAAGGAAGGAAGGAAGGAGTAGGAGGAGGAGGCTCAGGTGAAGGTTTTATGTTATGCAATCCTCCTTTTGTTTATTGCTTTATCGCTTTTCCATTCTTTTTCGTTTTCCTCCATTCCCCGTTTTCGTATTTCTCATCTTTATTCCTTCTATCCTTTTTTCTCTCTTTTTTTCTTCCTTTGAGTCATTCCTGTGTCTTCTCTTTCATCCGCCTCCTTTGTTTCATCTCTCTCTCTCTCTCTCTCTCTCTCTCTCTCTCTCTCTCTCTCTCCTCATATGTTATTCCATTCCTTTCTTTCTCTTTCAATTTAATTTCTCCTGTAAAATATTGTATCTCGCAGGCTGGTATCTCTCTCTCTCTCTCTCTCTCTCTCTCTCTCTGGCAAGGTCAAACTAATGGTGTTTTTCGGAGTAACTTGTCATTTTTGTTGTTCTTAATTTACCAGCGACAGTTTTTCTTCTGCTCGGGTTTTGAAGGGTCTGACTCACTTGTTTCACCCTCCTTCTCTTCCCTCTCTCTCTCTCTCTCTCTCTCTCTCTCTCTCTCTCTCTCTCTCTCTCTGCTCTCTTCTCTTCCCGTCTCTTCTCTTTCTTCTCCTTCCATTAGACTGCCTTCCCTTTTTTCCTTTCCCTTCGCTTCTCTTCTCTCTCAATTTTCCATCCATTCGACTGCCTTCCCTTCCCGTCCCTTCCCTTCCCCTCCCATTGCTTTTCTTCTCTTCACATCCTTTTCCTTTCCCTTCCTTTTCTACCCTCTCTTCTTCCCTTCCCTTCTCTTCCCTTGCTCCTTCCTTTCTCTGTCCTTCCCTTTCCTTCCCTCTTTTCTTCCTCCTATCATCTTTGTTATCTCTCTTCCTTTCTTCCTTACACTATCTTTTCTCTCTGCCCTTTTCACTTACCTTTCTTTAATCCTTCTCTTTTTCCTCTCTTCCTTTCTTTTCCTCTCACTACCTTTTCTCTCTTTCCTCTCCATGTCCCTGTCTTTAATCTTTGCTCCTCCTCTTCCTTTCACCTCCTCTTTCTCTCCATCTCTTCCCCTTATCCTCTCTTGCTATCTATTCCTTTCTTTCCTTTCCCTTCCCCTTCGCTTCCTTCCTCCTCCCATTTCTCTCTCTTTTTCTTTCACTTGCCTCTTGTCTTCCTCCCATTTCCCCTCCTTCCAATTGCATTCTTCTTTCTTCGCAGTAGGTTCTCCTCCTCCTCCTCCTCCTCCTCCTCCTCCTCCTCCTCCTCCTCCTCCTCGTGTCATTTGTCCTTGCCTCCGTCTCTTTCTTCGCCTTTCTCTCACATTTTAAGGAATACTGAAGGTCTCTCTCTCTCTCTCTCTCTCTCTCTCTCTCTCTCTCTCTCTCTCGCGAGGACAGTAAAACGGGGGACAATAAATTAATTCCCTGCATTGATCCTCCTCCTCCTCCTCCTCCTCCTCCTCATCTTCGTCCTCCTCCTCCTCCTCCTCCTCCTCCTCCTCCGTACGACTCCACTTCTTCCTCCTCCTGCTCCTCCATTCACTGTTCTCATGTCTTCTTCCATCTTCACCTCCTCCTCCTCCTCCTCCTCCTTCTCCTCTTTCAACTTCTCGTCTTCCTCTTTCTCTCCTGGACGGCGCAGTATGACTCAGACAAAGAGAGAGAGAGAGAGAGAGAGAGAGAGAGAGAGAGAGAGAGAGAGAGAGAGAGAGAGTCTTAAGATGAGTTTCGTAATTGGTTTTATAATGAAATATAAACACAAACACACAAACGCACACACACACGAATATATAGATACCTGGAAACTCGGGAGGACAGGTGATCCGAGAGAGAGAGAGAGAGAGAGAGAGAGAGAGAGAGAGAGAGAGAGAGAGAGAGAGAGAGAGAGAGAGAGGTGCCAGTCTACATCAGTTATCGGTGTTACGCTCTGTTGCATCCTTGCTCTCTCTCGTCTCTGCTGCTAGGGTCGACATGCTCACAGGACCCCCCCCCTACCCCCCTACAAACTCCCCTTACTCCCCCCTCACACACCCCACTCCCTCTTCTCCCCTCCCCCTACTTCCTTTGGTCCATCTCCCACTTCCCTCTGGCTCCCTCCCCCCTTTCCCTTCTCTCTCCCTCTCATCTTCCCCTCTCCCCACCTCCTTTTCTGTCTCCCTCACTTCCCTTAATCCTCATCTCTTCTCCACTCACTTCATTTACTCTTTTACTCCTTTCTTTACGCATAAAATCCTTCACTCCTCATTTACTCACTCCCTTTCTCCTTTCCTTTTTCTTCTTACTCGTCTTCCTCACTCCGCTTACTCCCTCTCCCTCCTCTTCCCACTCCGGCTGAACTCCTCACTCCTTTTTTTTATAAACCTCATATTTCTTCCTTCTTCACCTTACTTCTCTCCCTTACTCCTGAATTCCTCCCTACTGTTAGTCCTTCCTTCTTCCTCCTCCTTCCTCTTTTAGTAGTTCCCATACCCATTACTCTTTTCAGATCTTCTTTCAATGTTTTTTTTTTTTTTGGGGGGGGGGGTGAGTTCTAGTAGGAGGGTGGTAGCAGTATCATCATCATCATCATCATCATCATCAGGAACAGCTAAGTTATAGAGGAACGAAGCCGATCATAAGGAGACAAATTGTGGCTTTTGTCGAGGCGTCAGTGAGGGAGAGGATCAGAGAGAGAGAGAGAGAGAGAGAGAGAGAGAGAGAGAGAGAGAGAGAATGTAAGTAATAGGAGAAAGAAGAAAAGAGCACTAACCTGTAGAAATATAAGAAAGAGAAAGTAGAGAATAAGAAGAACAATAAAAGAAAAAGAAAAAGTACAAAAAAAGAGAAAGGAGAGAGAGAGAGAGAGAGAGAGAGAGAGAGAGAGAGAGAGAGAGAGTAATACCCGGCTCCGAGAAACAATATTTTACACAGGAAACGAAATTGAAAGAGAAACATAAAACAATCGAATGGAATAAAACAAAACAAAAGAAAACAAAACAAAAAGTGAGAGAGAAACAAGAATCAGAAAAGTGCCTAAGCCTACAAAAGAGAGAGAGAGAGAGAGAGAGAGAGAGAGAGAGTGGTGTTTTTGTGCGAAAGTGTCAACAAACTGATAAAAGTGAAGACGAATCGTAGGGGGTGAGTGATTGCCTGGGGGGAGGAGGAGGAGGAGGAGGGAGGGGGGGAGGGATGAGAGAGGAAGCAGTTAAGGGAGAGGGAGGGAGGGAGAGGATGGGCGACAAGAGCTTCCGTAGGGGGGAGGGAGGAAGGGAGAGAATGAGAGTGAGACAGAGCTTGAGGGGGTGAGGAAGATGCGGTGTGTTCTGGAGGAGGAGGAGGAGGAGGAGGAAGGGAGAGAGAGAGAGAGAGATAAACAAGGTGTAGAGTAGCTTGAGTTGCCGGCCGGACAAAGAGAGTGGAGTGAAATATCCCAGGCGAAGGAGGAGGAGGAGGAGGAGGAGGAAGGAGGAAGGAGGAAGAATAAGAAGAAGCAACAAAATAGATTAACAAGAAGAATGAGAACCTGAGAACTAATGGGAAGAAAAGAATGAGAAGAAGAAGAAAAAGAACAAGAACAAAAGCGCATTAACCTTTAGAAAGAAAAAAAGAAAGAAAATAAAGAAAATAAGAAAGAAAGAACAAAGAAAAAGCCTTATTCATGATGGAGTTTGGTGGTGGATTACAGAGAGAGAGAGAGAGAGAGAGAGAGAGATAACGAGCATATGAGAGACAGACAGCAAACAGGGAAGGCGTGGCAGAAAACTAATGCTCGGATGCTGCGCGTGGAGATGATGGGTCGTCAAGGTGTGGCCAGGTGAGGGCCGCTTAATTATGCAGGGCGTGGCGTGGAAAGGTAAGGCCAGTTGAGGTATTACACGGCCGCGGGGAGGCTTGGGTAATGCGAAGGGGAGGAAGGAAGAAGATAGACAGAAAGAAAGGAAGAAAGAAAGATTGGAAGAGAATGAAAAGAAAGGAAGGAAGCAGAACGAGAGAAAGAGGACAGAAAGAAATAAAGAATGAACGAATGAAAGCAAGGAAGAGAGAAAGGAAAGTTGGAAAGAAGGAAAAGTAACTGCATTGATTTGTATAGGTAAGTAAGAGGAAAGGTAGGAATAGACAGTGATAGCTAGGTGAAGGGAAGGGAAGATGAAGGGAGGGGGGAATGGAAAGGAAGGAAGGGAGGAAGGAAGCCTTGTATTGGTAGGGTAAGGAGGGGGGTAAGTATAGACAATGATAGGTAAATTAAGGAAGGAAGGTAGGAAGGGAACATCATGGCGTGGTATAGGCAAGGTAAGGTAAGGTAAGGGGATGAGTATAGTCAAGGTAAGGTAAGGTAAGGTAAGGCGATGGGTAGGCAGGTAGGCATAAACAGTGATAGGTAGGTAGCTGAGGTGAAGGGGGAGAGAAAGTGCGTATTGTATGGTAAATTAGAAGGGAAGGGAAGGGACGGGAAGGTTATGATAGGCTGTAGATATGGGGAGGGGAAGGGGAGGGAGACGGTAGTGGGATTTGATAGGTAAGGTAAATAAAAGGTAGGCAGGAATAGGTAGCTTAAGTGAAGGGAGAAAGTATGTATTGTATAATGAATTAGAAGGGAAGGGAAGGGAAGGGGAGGGGAGGTGGTGCTAGGCTGTGAATATAGGGAAGAGGAGAAGGTAGATAGGTCAGATAATGGAAAAGAAAGAAAGAACACGATAAGTAGATTAAGTGAAAGGGGAGAAAGTAAAGAATGGAGGAATAAGGAAGGGAAGGAGAGGAAAGGTAAAATGTAGTAATATATGATAGATAAGGTAAAAGAAAGGAAAGGAAGAGAGCGATAGATAGATAGATAGATAAAGCGATTGGGGAGAAAGGAAAGAATGGAGGAATAAGGAAGGAAAGGAAAGGAAAGGTAACATGTAGTAAAATATGATAGATAAGGTTAAGGAAAGGTAAGGTAGAGAACGATAGATAGATAGATAGAAAAAGCGAAAGAGGAGAAAGTAAAGAATGGAGGAAAAGGAAGGGAAAGGAAGCAAAAGAAAAATGTATGAATATGTTATAGGTAAAGGAAAGGAAAGGTAGACAGCGATAGATAGATTAAGCGAATGAAGAGAAAGTAAACAATGATGAATTAAGACACAAGAGAAGAAGGGAAGGAAAGGAAGAAGGAAGAAGCTATGATGTAAGATAAGGAGGGAGAGGGATGTGGCGTGTCGAGAGATGTGGTCACGGTGAAGGGAAGAGGAAGGGGGTGGCATAATGTGGTGAGATGTGGTAAGGGATGCAAATGTTACGACCAGATGGTGTGGTGTGATGTGGTTTGGTGTGGTGTAAGAGGAAGGCAAGTTTTATGACCAGATGGCGTGATGTGGCGTGGTGTGGTGTGGTTGGAAGGCTAGTGATGTGGTGTGGTGTGGTTGGGAGGCAAGTACTGTGGTGTGGCGTGGTGTGGCGTGCGTCCCTGTAAACTTAATGTGACCGGCGTGAATGTAAAGGTCACTTCCATGTACAGAGAGAGAGAGAGAGAGAGAGAGAGAGAGAGAGAGAGAGAGAGAGACAGGGGTAAGTGTGGGCTATTACTGACCCTCACACTGTTGTTAACGCTGCACCCTCCTCCTCCTCCTCCTCCACTACGTCGCTGCTTTTAACAGAATTGAATGCCGCTCCGTCCGTCGCTTGATTCCGCGCCAATGGATCACAATTTCCACGAATGATTGGTTAAAACTCGCGGAATGTGGAGTCAACTTGTTACATCATTAGGGCGGTAGTGGAGGAGGAGGAGGAGGACGAGGAGGACGAGGAGGAGGAGAAGGAAGAGGAGGACGAGGACGAGGAGGGAGAATGAAGAGGAGGAATGCGAAAAAGAAGGAGCAAGAGAAGGCAGGAGAAGGAGAAGGAGGAGCAAGAACTGGATGAAGGAACAGAAGCAGGAGGAACAGGAATAAGAGGAGGAGGAGGAGGAGGAGGAGGAAGTAAGAGAACAGAAGAGGTAAGATCAGGAAGGAGGGGAGAAGGAGGAGGAGGAGGAGCAAGAACGAGATAAACCGAAGCAGAAGGAAGGAAAAGAAAGAGGAGAGAAGAGGAGAAAGAAGAAATAGGAAAGTGAAAGAGATAATAGATGAAGGAAGGAGAGGAAAAAAAGAGCAAGAAGGAAAGGGATAGAGAGAGAGAGAGAGAGAGAGAGAGAGAGAGAGAGAGAGAGAGAGAGAGAGAGAGAGAGAAAGGTGAATCGATAGAACATGAAAAAAATTAATTGGTGTAAGTGAAGTTTTTTTTTCTCTTCTTTTTTTCTCTTCTCAGGTAATATTTCTAATTTTATAAAACTTGTCATGCTCAGGTATTTCCTTGACTCACTAACCGGTCACCCCCCATCCCCCTCCTCCTCCTCCTCTTCCTCCTCCTCCTCCTCCACCCACTCCTTTAAATAAGTCCTTGGAATGGAGGAGGAGGAGGAGGAGGAAGAGGAGGAGGAGGACAAGCCTTACCCTTAATTCCTCTTCTCTTTTTCACCCCCATGTTCCTCTCTTTCTCCTCCTCCTCCTCCGCCTCCTTCTCCACCCCATAACTCCACCCCAACAGACGCACTCCCGCACGCGAGGTGGAAGGGATGGAGTGGTTGGGTACAAGTAGTGGAGGTGGTGGTGGTGATGGTGGAGGTGGTGGTGGTAAAGGCGGTCTTCCTTCCTTGTCCTCTTCCTCGTCCTCGTTGTCCTCCTCCTCCTCCTCTTCCTCGTCCACCACATTTTTATCCTATTCTTTTTTTCTTATTCCTATTTTTATTGTTGTTTTCTCTGTTTTCCGTTACTGTTTTTATCGTTTTCTTTTATTTTCTCTTCCTGGTGAGTCTTTTTCATTTTCATTTTCTTCATCCTCAATCTCGTTTTTATCACTCATTTACTGTCCTTTCCTTTTTATTATCATTCCTCTCCTGTTAATCATCTTTAGCATATTCCTTTAAATTTATTCTTTCCCTCTGTGCCTTTTTCTCTATGCCTCTCCTCCTCTTCGTCCCCTGTTATAATTCTTCTCCTAATCTTCTTCATTCTCGTATATTGTTCTCATTCATTCTTCTCACTCTACCTGTTGTCTTCTCTTTCTTTTTCTCTCCCCCATCGTCCCTTCTACTCCTTCTCCACATCATCATCATTCTAATCTTCATCGTCTCTTAATCGTCCTCATCACAGTCTCGTTCTTTTTTCCTCACTTTCTCTTCATCGCCGCCTCCTCCTCCTCCTCGTCCTCGTCCTCGTCACAGTTCACCTGGAGCAGACGCGCCCGCGAGGTGAGGTAATGGTCCAGGTGTAAGGGGGGGAGGGGTCGGAGGGGGGGGCAGGTAATGGTGCCGGGGAGGGGGTGGCTGGACTTACCTGGTTGCGAGGTGAGATCGATACGCCTCGTCACGTGATTGTAGACCAGGTGAGGTTTTTTTTGGGGGGTGAGAGAGAGAGAGAGAGAGAGAGAGAGAGAGAGAGAGAGAGAGAGAGAGAGACTGATTGCTACCCTTGTGGTATCCCAGCGTGGTTTTCGTACAGTTGTCTCGTGGTTGCGAAGTGACTTTGTGTGTGTGTATGTGTGTGTATGTACCTGTGTATGTATGTGTCTTAAGTGCATGTAGGTAGTAAGTAGGTGTGTGTGTGTGTGTGTGTGTGTGAGAGAGAGAGAGAGAGAGAGAGAGAGAGAGAGAGAGAGAGAGAGAGAGAGAGAGAGAGAGTGAGGCTTAAAACAAAGTACTAATGTGTAATAATTTTTGTTTCCTATCTATTTCAGGTAACGCGATGCTCCTCCTTACTCTGAGTTCACCTGTGTGTGGTAATGTACCCTGTGTGTGTGTGTGTGTGTGTGTGTGTGTGTGTTAGGCCATAGATAAGAATGTTACATCAAAATCATGCACATTGAAACCATAAATGTAATGGGGTTTTTTCTGCGTTATGAGAGAGAGAGAGAGAGAGAGACGTTAGCGTGACCGTCTCCTAGTAACAGCTGTTGTCTCTCACGTCCCTCTATGTCATTCTCTCTCTCTCTCTCTCTCTCTCTCTCTCTCTCTCCTTTCATCTTCCCATTGATGTGCGCCTTCTGATCGTCCATATCCTCCTCCTCCTCCTCCTCCTCCTCCTCTCTCATTATGCCTTAGATCACTTTTGCCAATCGATCTCTCAACTGAGCAAAGTGAGAGAGAGAGAGAGAGAGAGAGAGAATCTTCAGGTTGACTCTCTCTCTCTCTCTCTCTCTCTCTCTCTCTCTCTCTCTCTCTCTTCTGCTTTTCCCTGTGTTTGCTTCAAGGTGTTTTGGGTACAGACAGCTGCCACTCTCTCTCTCTCTCTCTAAGAAGGTTTTATGCCCCTATGAGATTCCGAGAGAGAGAGAGAGAGAGAGAGAGAGAGAGGCCCATTAATTATCGCTGGGAAGGTGACGCATGGAGGAGGTGTCCCGGAGAGAGGCTGAGAGGAGAGAGGGAGGAAGGAGAGAAAAAAAATGTACTTATGAGATAGCAGATAAAAAGCTCATAAGGTGGAGGAGGAGGAGGAGGAAGAGGAGGAGGTGGAGATAAAAATATACAGGAAAGGAGAGAGTAATAGAAGGATAGAGAAAGAGGAGAGAAGAAAAGGGAGGTAGAACACAGAGGGGAAGGGGAAGGGAATAGGAAGAGAGATAGAGAAAAGTGGAAATAGAAAGCAGAGAGAGGAGGGAGTTGAGGTAGAGGGAGTGAGAAAACGGAGACAGTGACAGACAGAGGGAGAGGAAGAGAGGATTAGAGCAAACGGTAATGACAAGACAGTGAGCCATAAATGAATTAGCGGATAAGTCTCTCAGTCACACCCCGTGGGAATGTTTACACCCTGAGAGGAGGATCTTGTCTTGTTTCGCGTCCCATAAACACCCATGGAAGTATTTAGGACATGGGGAAAGGGGAGGTTTGGGAAGGAAGAAGAGGAAAAAGAAAAGTGGTGATGGAAGAGAAGAAAGAAGAAGAAGAGAAGGAATTGATAGTTGACGTGGAGAAGAGAAAGAAGAGATAGTGGTGGTTATGATGGTTAGGCTAAAGAAGAGGAGAGGATAAAGAAGAGAAGGAATTGGTAGTCAGCGTGAAGAAGAGGAATACGAACAGCTGGTGGTGGTTGAGGTTGAGTGGAGATAGTTGAGGTGAAGAAGAGGAGGAGGAGGAGGAGGTGTATGGTGGTTGAGGTGGAGGGACTGATGGGAAGGAGGAGGCTCGGAGGGAAGCCCCGTAACTCACCGTACATTTGCCCCCTTGTGCGGGTGTCGCCCCGGAGGCCGCGGCGGGCTGGGGCGGCGCCGCGGGACAGGTGTAGCCGAGGTGTGAGGGAGGCGGCCGCTTCGTTACCTGTGCGCGTCACGGCCTGATTTATCGTCCCATTTTGACTCATTTTGGGCCCAGCGATGGAAAAGCCCCGCGCCCTCTCATATCTCCCCTCCGCCCGTACCCGCTCACACGCCCGCACGCACCCCACGCCTTCGCCGTGCCGCCCACCTGTACCTTTCTCCCTGATGGTGAGTGACAAGGTGTAAAAGCCCGCCTCGCACCATTACTGTCGCGGCGGAGGTCGGCCTCGCCCACGCCCGCTGCGGGACAAGCCGCCAACCCTGGGCGCGAGGGACGGGCCATCAAGGGCATAATGGCGCCCACTTCCCGGCCCTTGAAGCCAAAGCACCTCGATGGGCCTCCGACCACGGCCGCCCCGGGGGGCCGCCGCCTCACAAAGCGGTGGTCGCCGGGCCACCAGACCCTTGCCGCACAGTCAGGGCCTCGCTGCCGCGGCCTCCGGCGGGACCCCGACAACGAGGCATTGTTCGGGCGCGGCGCGGGGATCACGCGGCGCGGCACTTCATTGGCTCCTCCGGCCGCCGCCGCTCGGCCTCGGCCTCGGGAGGTTCTCGCGCTATTTACCTTAATTTTTTTGAGGTTTTATGGCCGTATGCGCCGCGGGGGGCCGGGCCGAAGCGGGGGGGGGAGGGGCGGCTATTGTTGTCAGCCGGCCTGCTTGATTAGGTCCTCAGTCCACCACGTCCCAGGGAAGTCCGCGCCGAGAGCCTCAAAGGGACTCTAATCAAGTCGAAAATCATTTACTTGGTGTATTTAGCGGCGACAAGAGCGAGGCGCGGCGAGGCTGTCCTGCTGGAATCATTCTGTGCCGGCCTGGGAAATCCTCCGCTGCTCTCCTCCACTCTCCACTGTTGTCGGTCCTCCACGCCTGCTGCAGGGCCTCCACGTGGGCGACGCGGGGCGGCAGGTGGTTGTAAGGTCGATCAATGGCCTGGGGCTCGAGCTCACACGTGGAGTTGAGGATTATGCGTCTTAAAGCCACCTCTGTGCGTCCTCTTCCTCGTCCTCTTCTTCCTCCTTCCTCTCAAGCGTCACTAGCCTCCTCCTTGTACCCTCTTTTTTGTTTCCTCCCCCTCCTCCTCTTCCTCCTCTTCCTCGTGTCTTCTCCCTCCACTTCGAGTCATTACTTGACCGAGGCGAGAGATGGACCTTAAGGGTGATCCATCAAGGAGGGTGTCGCGTGGAAGGAGGAGGAGGAGGAGTAGGAGGAGGGGGGGGGGGCGGATGAGAGGACAGTCGAGGGCACACTTACACCCTCCTGTGCACACACGCGTCGTGCTCCGTAAACATGACTTCACGCACATGAAAAAAAACTTTCATGATTGCTCTGGATCGTCCGTGTACTCAGCTTTATTATTATTATCATTATTATTATTATTATTATTATTATTATTATTATTATTATTATTATTATTATTATTATTATTATCATTATTTTTGTTATTATTACTATTCTCCTTCTTCTTCCTCCTCTTTTTCTTCCTCTTCTTTCTCTTCTTCTTCGTCTTCTTTTTAGTATTAGTACTATTTTTATCACAGTAACTACTACTACTACTACTACTACTACTACTACTACTACTGTTACTCACCCTATTATTAGCTTCCATTGTGACCATCCCCCCCCTCAAGGGACATATGACCCCGGTGGCTTCTCGGGGGTGAGGCGGGGGGGTCAAGGGTCGTGCCCCCCGCCGCCGTCACCCTCCGAGGGGCGCGAGGCGACAAATTAAGTTAGTGGGATGAGTCAGGTGAGGTCAGGTGAGAGGCTCCGCAGGTAATGGATGGATGAGGCCCCCCGGCGCGGCCCAAGAGGCTTATAGTGGCTCCTCCTCTTCCTTCTCTTCCTCTTGTTCTTCTTCCTCTTCCTCTTAGACCTCCTCCTGTGACATCCTCCTCTCCATAGTCCTTCTGTCTGTATTCTTCAATCTTGGTCTTTGCCTCCTCTTTCATCGCTTTCCTCCTCCTCCTCCTCCTCTTCTTCCTCCTCTTAGACCTCCTTCTGCGTCATTCTCTTTCCCTTAATCCTTCTTCTCTCAGTACTCTTCATCTCTATCCTTCGCATCATCCGTCGTTTTCCTCCTCCTCCTCCTCCTCTTAGACCTCCTGCGTCGTTCTCTTCCCCATAATCCTTCTCTCAATACTCATCCTTCACAGTGCTCCTCGTCATCATTCATCGCTCTATCCTTCCTCCTCCTCCTCCTCCTCCTCCTCCTCCTCCGCACTCCATAGGTCACTCTTCTGGTTGTCTCGTGAAGGCGCATTTTTCATCTTCCCGACGCTCTCTGTTCGCGTCCAGAAATATTCATGAAGGGTTGTCTTGGAAGGAAACTAGACTGTCGGCGGTGCGGTGTTTCCTCGTCCTCCGCCTTGATGTGTTTCCTGAAGGACTGCTTTGCTCCTCTTTGGTTAGGTAGCGCAGGGAATCGAACTGGGGGTACAGACAGGGAAGGTAAGAAGTAACAACCCCACCCGCCACCTTCAGTCACCCACTAATCGCTTTATCATTGTTGTCTTTGATTCTTCCCTCTTCTAATTATCCTCTTTTACTTCATTATTTGTTTTACTCTTCATTTTTTCAGGGCATCTCGTTTTCCTTTGTGTTTGATTTTTCCTCTCTAATTTTCCTCTTCGTGTTCATCATTTGGTTTTACTCTTCAATTCTTCGTCTCAGTCACTCCTTCATCAACGCTTTTTCCCTCTCTTATCTTTACTCCCTTTCGCCTTTTCACTCTGACACACTTAATCTTTTGAAACACTTCCATCAATTATATTTTTTTCCCTTTTTCCTCTTCGTGTTCATCATGTGGTTTTACTCTTCAATTCTTCGTCTCAGTCACTCCTTCATCAACGCTTTTTCCCTCTCTTATCTTTACTCCCTTTCGCCTTTTCACTCTGACACTCTTAATCTTTCGAAACGCCTCCATCAATTATATTTTTTTCCCTTTTTCCTCTTCGTGTTCATCATGTGGTTTTACTCTTCAATTCTTCGTCTCAGTCACTCCTTCATCAACGCCTTTTCACTCTGACACTCTTAATCTTTCGAAACGCCTCCATCAATTTCCTTTTTCCTTTTTCCCTCATCGCTCCATTTCCCTAACTTTCTTTACCCACCTTTTGTAACCGCCATACGCCCTTTATTCACGCCACCTTTTCACTCTAAATCTCTTTCTCGTCATAGATTCTCCCCACTTTCAACCTTCACCTAACCTCATCCACCTCCACTTTTCACCCGTCAAACTCACTCTTCGCAAAACCACAAAGCTCTCTTCATCCACTCTCATCCACTCTCCTGATCCAGCCACCTCTTCCCTAACCCTCATCCTCTCCTCTCCTTTTCTCTCCTCTCCTCTCCTCTCCTTTCCTCCCTCCCACGACCTGCCCGAGTTTAGGGAAAGAAACGAGCGTGGGAAACACGAAACTTTCCATCAGGACTCGCGAAAGTGACAACCAAAGACTCCTCGGCGTGAAAGATTTCCTCGTGTGGGTCACAGAACTTTGAGGCGGCGGCGGCGGCGGTGGTGGTGGTGGAAGTAGTGGTGGTTGGAGTGCCTGAAGGAGGTGTTCGGGGTCTGCCGCGGCTCAAGCAGGTATTCAGGACACGCGGGGCCACTTCATTAGCCGCCATGGAGGAGTAAAAATAAACAACACCGGACAAAAGAGCAGCAGGTTCTAAGCGGGACATCTTTTAAGGGGAGATAAAAAGAAGAAAAAAAGGGATGCAGTTACTTACGAGTATTTTCTGTCTCTTAACATACGAGGCAGCGCGGCGAGCAGATCAGGCAGGTAGAAAAGGCTGAAAGGGTGCCGGCAGGGCGGAGGAGCAGGCTTTGTGGGCGGCCGCCTTGGGAACGCGCCGGGCCGGGCTGGCTGGCGGGCTGTCTGACGGACGGGCCGCGAGAGGTGTCAATAAGAGGTATTTGGCCGCCTGACCGAAGAGGTGTCAACAGGGCGTATTTGAGCGGCCGGCGGAGGAGGCCGCGAGGACCCTCCTGCCGCCCTCGAGAGTCAGGACTTTACATATCTATAGGATCGCTGACTCACGCGCTCAGGGGGATCAGCTTCTCCGAAAAGGAATCAGCTTGGCCTTTGTGGTGTTCATAAGCGCGCGGTGCAGCCCTTGTGGGGTCCGCGGCGTCATTATGGCGTTACCCTTTGCATGCCGGGCAGCGCGGGCGCGGCGCGACGTCCTGACGGATGGCCGCCCATATAAGCCCGCGGAGGATTAAGAGTGTTCGGGTAAACAAAAAATTAGAATATCTCTTCGACGGTGCAACGGCGGCGGCGGCGGCGGCCAGATGACGGCGCGACGGTGGAGGTGTGAGTGTGTATACCTTACCTCCTCCTTCATCTCCTCCTCCACCTCCCCGTCTCCCCCGCTCCTCCACCTTCCCTTCTCCCCCGCCGGGCTCCGTTATCTCCCTGGACGTCGTGTGGCCACCACCACCTTCCTTGCCGCCGCATTCAGACAATGATGCATTATGTGAAAATTAGCAGGAGGGGGCGGCGGCGGCGGGCGGCACTGGCGGAGGGCTGTGGGCTGCTTAACGAGGCGGCTTTATTCAGCGAGGAGCAAATTGGCGTCGTGCGGCGGCGGCGGCGGCGGCAGCGGGCACGGCGGGCCTGCAGCGGGACGCGTGACTGTGTCGGGAAGTTTCCTGATGAAATATGTTGTGGCGTGTCGGCCGCAGCGGCGCCTCGCACCCGCTTACTCACCCCGCCGACACAGACGAAGCCGCCCCTGCCTCCCTCTGCCCTCCCTCCCCCTCTAACCCTCTCCCTTCATCCCTCTTCTCTCTCCATCTCTTTTCCATCTCCCCCTTCCCCCCTCCTTTCATCCCTCGTTACCACCCTCCCCACTGGCTCCCTTCTTTCACCTCTTCTCTCCTATCTCTGTTCCTTCCCTTCATTCCCTTGTCTCTCTCCTCAGCCTTTCTTATTTCTCCATTATTCGCTCCCTCTCTTCCACCCATCTCTCGCCTTATTTCCCTCTCCTTCATCCTTCTATCCTCATCTCTTTCCTTTTGCCTTCCTTCAACTCTCCTTCTCTTCCCCTCCCTCCTTCCCTCCCATCTCTCTCCTTCTTTCCCTCTCCTTCATCCCTCTATCCCTTATTCATCTCATACCTCTTGTCTTCCTCCAACCCTCGCCGTCATCCTTCCCTCCCTCCCTCCCACACGCGGCGGCAAGGATAGAGTTGAGTCCAGTTTTATCATTCGCTTAACTTTATCGTCGTTGTCTTTTTTTTTTCGGCCGCATCTCATATACCCCAAATATAGGGTGAGAGTCAAGCAGGGTCACCCGATTTTCACCCGCCAGGAGGCTTCACCCTGCCCCCTGGCCCCCCTCTGACCCCCTCCGACACCCAGGGAACAGGTTTACAGGTGATGGGGGGGACAGAAGGGAGGAGGGGCGAGACAGGTGAGCGCCAGGTAAGGTTGGCACTTGGGGTCGTGAGGCATCCCTGGGGCACTCTTATCCTTCCTTTACGAGGCCTTGAAATCTGAGAGCGGACTTTATTCTCCTCCTCCTCCTCCTTCTTCTCCTAGTCTTCGTCTTCCTTCCCTCATCCTCCTCCTCCTCCTGCTATCCCTCTATTTTCCATTTTTCTTTATTTACCCAAGTTGGTGGCTCGGAGTCAATCCCCAAAATGGACTTCCGGGGAGGTTTTTTTTTTCGTCCTCTTCATCCCCGAATAAAAGGCGCCGAGTTTGAGGAAGTTTCCGAATCCCGGGTTTTCTAATTTGCAGTCTCGGCCAAGTTTTTCATTGATGCCGAAAAGTGTTTGGGCCAAGATGCGAGAGGGTCCATTACGGGAGTGTGCCGCCGACGCCCTCCTCCTCCTCCTCCTCCTCCTCCTCCTCCTCCTCCTCCGCCTCCTCCTCCGTGTCTCTCTTTACCTCCAGCCAGCATATAGTTACACTCCTCGCTTTAATCAGTGCAGGGAATTCACACCATAATGACTACGAGAGAGAGAGAGAGAGAGAGAGAGAGAGAGAGAGAGAGAGAGAGAGAGAGAGAGAGAGTATGATATCAACCCCTATCTTTATCTTATCCATTCACTGATCATTTTTCTTATCATCATCAACAGTAGTAGTAGTAGTAGTAGTAGTAGTAGTAGTATAGTGGTGGTGGTGGTGGTTGGGACAGATGGTGGATAGATAGTAGCAGGAGCAAGGGTGGTGGTGATGGTGGTGTTAGGGGTGGTGGTGGTGGTGGTAGCAGTATCAAGGGTGGTGGTGATGGTGGCCGTGTCAGGGGTGGTGGTGGTGGTGGTGGTGGTGGTGAATGATGCACCTGGGGTTCCTGGGCCCGGCATTTGTACCTGTCAGGAGGCAATCCATTATGAACAAGTCCCCCCTCCCTCCCCCCTCCCTTACCTGGATGCTCTCACGACTACCTCACCTACGTACGCCCGGTCTCCCTCACCACTTTGTTGCTCCCTTACTTTACCCTCTCTGTCCTCTCCCTTAACTTCCCTTTTTCTTGCACTTCCCTCTTCTCCCTTTCTTCCCTTCCTTCTCCCTTTTCTCCCTTCCTCCTTTCTTTTAAGCACCCACCCTCAAGCTCCCTTCTTTTCTTCCTCTCCGTTCTCTCCCATTACCTCCCTCACACCGGTCTCCTCCCTCTCTTCCTATCCTCCCATTTCCCCTTTCTTTTTCTCGTTCCTTTCTTCTCTTTCTCGCCCTTCCCCTCTTCCATCTTTTATCTTATCTTCTCCCTTCCTTCCTCATTTATTGCTCCTCCCTCACCACTTCCTTCTCTTCTCCATATATCTATTTTACTTCCTCACAGCCTCCCTCTCTTTCTCTCTCCCCTCCCTCTCTCTCCCTCTCCCCTCCTCCCCTCACCCCCTCCACAGACCTCTCATCACTGGTCACACTTCCTCCATCCACTTCCTCTCTTCCTCACCACTTCCTCTTCCCTCCTTCCTCCTTCCTCCACTTCCTTCCTTTCCTCTATTAGGTCTCCGTTCATCCTTTTCCCTCCCTCGCAGTTTTAAGATTCCCTATTCTTTTTTTTTTCTCTTCTAGTGTTCTTCCTCCTCTTCCTCCTGCTCCCTTCCTATTATTTTCCTTTTTCTTCTCTCCTTCCCTTCCTTCTCCCCTTCCCATTATTATAACTCACAAAAATATCTTCTCCTTCAATCTTCTTTCTCCTCCTTTTCTTCTTTTCCTCCTCTTCTTCCTCCCTCTTCTTCCGTCGTATACCCATTCCCTCCTATTCTTTTTCTCTCTTCTTTCTCCTCCCTTCCTTTTCCCTGTCACATTTTTATCCCCATTCTTTCTCCTCCGGTATTCTTCATTCTTTTCTTCTCCTCCTCTTCTTCCTCCTTCGCCGCCTCCTCCCCCTTGTTCCCTCCCTGTTCCTCTCCTCTCTTCCCGTCTCTCCCTTCCTTCTCCCCCTTGCATATTTAGCACTCCCTAATTTTTCTTTCGCTTCCAGTCTTCTTCCTCCTCCTCCTTTTCTTCTCCCTCTCCTCCTCCTCTTCCTCCTCCTCCTTCTCCCCTCCACTTAATATTTCATCCTCCGTCTATTAACTCTCCATTCTCATTCGGTAAACACACGTGACCTTCAGAGTAAACTACACTTGAGAACATTTTTTTTTATTTATTTTTATTTATTTTTATTTTGGGACTTTCTTTAATAACTTCCTCCTTCATCGTTGTGTCCTGTGTTTTATTTTATTTTATTTTGTTTTATTTCTTTATCAACTATTTTTTATTAACTTTTGTTTCCATTTTTATTCCGTTATTTTTCTTCTTTTCCTTTTTTTCCCTTCCTGTTTTCCTTCCTATATTTTTTCCTGTTTCTTTTCTCCTTTTTATTGATTTTCTTTCCCGTCTACTATTATTTTTTTATTCCATTCATTTTTTTCTTTATTTTCCTCCCTTTCTTTTTTTTTATCCTTCCTCTCTTCCTTTATTTTTATTTATCTGATTTTTCTCCCTCTCATTTTCTTTGGCCTTTCCTTCTTTTTTTATTCAGACATTTTCGTCATTTTTCTTCCTTTACATTTTTTCTCCTCCTCCTCCTCCTCCTCCGTCTTGCTCTCATCAATTATTTCTCTCATGATAGGCTACCGATGTCTCTATTTTGTCTCCCTGCCTGTCTCTCCCTCCCTTCGTCTCCCCACTCCCTCCCTTTACTGATGTCTATTCTGTCAACCTCCCTCTATTCTGTCTATCATGTCTATTCTGTCTACCTCCCTTTATTCTGTCTATCTCCCTCTATTCTGTCTATCATGTCTATTCTGTCTACCTCCCTTTACTAATGCCTCTATTCTGTCTACCTCCCTCTATTCTGTCTATCATGTCTATTCTGTCTACCTCCCTTTACTAATGCCTCTATTCTGTCTACCTCCCTCTGTTCTGTCTTTTCTGTCTATTCTGTCTACCTCCCTTTACTGATGTCTCTATTCTGTCTACCTACCTGCCTGCCTCTCCCTCCCTTCCTCTCTCCCCAGTCCCTCCCTTTACCTCCCTTGCACTCCCCTCTTGTCCCTCCCTCTCCCTGCCTTCCCTTCACCGTCCTCACTTTTCTCCCTTCCTCCCTCAGTTCTTTTGTTCCTCTCCCTTACTTCCTCCTATCTCCTTTTATCTCCCTGTCTATCCCATTCCCTCCGTTCCTTAACCTCCCTCCCTCCTTCCTCTTCCATGCACTCCCGTCTTCTCTCCTCTCTCTTCCTCTCCCTACCTTCCCTTCACCATTCTCTCTCCTCCCTTCCTCACCCTCCGTTCCTTCCTCCCTCATTTCTTTTCTTCCTCTCCCTTCCTTCCCTCTCCTTCCTCTTCCTTCCTTCCCTCTCCTTCCTCTCCCTTCCTTCCCTCTCCTTCCCCCCCTTCCCACCTGAGGCACACCTGGAGTTATAATTGTTCTACTATTGACGAACCTCCACTTTTACTTTCATTATCTTATCGCCCCCCCCCCTTCCACCCCTTCCCTCCATCCACCTTCCCCCCTTCTCTCCCTCCGACCCCTTCCCTCGTCTCTTTTCCATCCTCTTTTTATATTCTCTTTGCTGTTCCTTTTTACCATCTTTATCTATCTTCTTCTGTTTTTGCTGTCTATCTTTTTCATTTTTATAAGATGTCTTCTTTTCTTTTTCCCTTTTTCATCATTTCACTTGATTTATCCATTTATCTACATTTTTATTTTCTCTACTTCATCTCCTTTCTTTTTCGGCTCCTCTTACTCTCTCCTTTTCTCCCTGCTCTTCTCCATTCCTCTCCCTTCTTTCTAATCCGCTGTTTCTCCTCCTCCCCTCCATTGCTCATCGCCCCTCCGTCCTCCTCCTCTTCCTTCCCTCATCTTCGTTCCTCTCCCTTCCCCTCCGTCCCCATCCTCCCCTATCTCCCTCCTCCTCCTCCTCCTCCTCCTCCTTCCCATCCGTTTCTATTTTAATGTTGCATCGATTTTTGAAAAGTTATCCGCATGAATGCCAAAGAGAAAACGATTTTAAGCCCCCTTTAGGTTTAGCTGTGTGTGTGTGCGTGTGTGTGTGTGTGTGTGTGTGTGTGTGTGTGTGTGTGTGTGTAAATGTTATCTTAGGTGAGGGCCGTGCAGTAGAGAGAGAGAGAGAGAGAGAGAGAGAGAGAGAGAGAGAGAGAGAGAGAGAGAGAGAGAGAGCGAGAGAGAGATGGAGAGAGACGTAACCACACATTTCAACCTAAGTGAAGTGACATTTAGAGCAAATTTTACGTTACTTCACACACACACACACACTCACACACACACACACTCACACACACACACACACACACACACACACACACACACACACACACACACACGCTAACCTTAAGTCGGGCGGTCATTACCAATCGAAGCGTCACTCTTGTTGCAGGGAATGTCACGCTGTTTTTACCTGCCACTTACCGGCGTTTTACCTTTCGTTTGGCTTTCGATTACGTGTTTTTTTCTATTGTTTTCTATTTTTTTCGCCTTTTTGTAATGATTTTTTTCTATTTTTTTGTTTTTTTGGTTTTCATTTCGTGTTTTCTAGTTTTTTTCTTTCTTTTTGTATCGTGTTTTCTTTAGCTTATCTTTGTTTTGCGGTTATTCTCTTTCGTTTCATTTTATTTTTGTCCTTTTTAAACGATTTTCTTTTGTTTTATTTTTTTTTGCCCTCTTTTACATTTTTCTTTGTGTGGTTTTGCTTTTCCATCCCCTTTCCCCTTTGTTTTCTTTTGTTTTCTACTTCATTTGTCTCTGGTTTTGCATTTTTTCATGTTTTTTTTCTTATATTTTTACTCCCATCATTGTTTTTGTCCTTGTTTTACCGATTTCCACTTTTCCTGTGCCTTGTTTATTTACTTTTGTTTATTTTTGTCACCTTATCCTTTAATTTTTACCTCTGTCCTATATTTTCTTACCTTCCAATTTCTGCTGATTTCGCCTTTTCTCCTGTTCTCACCTTTCCTTTACCCTTACCCCTCTCTCCTCTCTTCCCTCTTTTGTATTGCCCTTTAAACCTGGTGTTGTGTTATTGTTTTGTTTATTATTTGCGGGAGTGGGACGCGTTTAATTAATTGCTCTTCGGTAACCACGTTTTTTTTGTTTTGTTTTATAATCCACTTGCTGTGTAGAAAAAACAAAACCCACTCACCGCAGACCCATACTGTTAATTGTTGGTCATTTACGGTCATTTGTTTTATTGTTTTCATTCACTTAATTAACTCAACCGATGCTTTGTATGTATTTCTGTTTGTTTTTAGAAGCATTAGACGTAAAAACTGAAACAAAAATATAAATACTGGTAAAAGAATCTGCTGAAAATGTGTAGCGGTGTTGTTGTTAGGGTTGTTGTTGATGGTGGTGAAGTTGGTGGCGGTGGTGGTGGTGGTGATGTTGGTGGTGATGTAAGGTGTAGTTAGCTAATTGAGGTTGTGATGGAGGTGGAGGAATTTGTGTTTGAGATGGAGAAGGAGGAGGAGGAGGAGGAAGAAGAGGAGGAGAAGAAAATAAGGGGTTGAGGGTAATTGAAGGGGTAATGGAAAGGAATGATGCGGGGTACACACACACACACACACACACACACACACCCTCCTCCTCCACCCCCTCAGTTCGGATCCTGTCGCAGCGTAACCAAGTTGTGGACATGAATATTCAATGAGCAGTGTCACTTTTTCAATAGTGCCGCGAGGTGAACGGGGCGGGGGGCGGGTGGAGAGGTGACGGGGGTGAGGTGAAGGGGGGTGAGGGGCGGTGAGGTGACTTAAGAGGAAGGAAGGGAACTTTAGAGGGAGGTGACGTACAGTAAAGTGGAGATGAGGTGACATGATAAGGAGAAGCAACGGCGAGGTGAGGATAGACATGAGGTAAGGATAGACAGGTTGAGATGAGTGTAAGGTGAGGTGAGGAGAGCGGGTAGGGATGAGATGGAGATGAGGTGATATGAGAAGGAGAAGTAACGGCGAGGTGATGTAAGGTAAGGACAGACAGGTTGAGATGAGGGTAAGTTGAGGTGAGGAGAGCGGTTTGGGGTGAGATGACTTGAGGTGAGGAAAGGCAGGAAAAACGTGAAGTATATGAAATGAGATGAGTTTAAGTGACAAGAAAGTGAGGTGAGGGTAAACCATTCACAACAAAAGGGAGGAGGAGGCACGGAGGTTAGCGGGTAGATGTGAGATGACTTGAGGTGAGGAAAGGCAGGAAAAACGTGAAGTATATGAAATAAGATGAGGCTAAATGACAGGAAAGTGAGGTGAGGGTAACCCATACACAACAAGAGGGAGGAGGAGGAGGCACGGAGGTAAGGGAGAGAGGGCGAGTCTATGGGTAACAACAACACCTTCAAACGAGTGCCGCCAGAGGGCCTGTACCGGATGTCTCGTTTCTCTGTTTCCCGTTTCCTCTTCCCTCTCCCCTCCTCCTGCCCTTGCCCGCTCACTTCACCCTGACCTCGAGTTTCTGAGTGAAGTGTATGTCAAAAGTGTGTTAATAGTGTGTGTTAAAAGTGTGTTAGCGTAAAATTTAGTGTGGAAGAAGTGTGAAAGTGGTATTTAGCATCTTATTTGTGGACTGGGGTGTTTCTAAGATGAGAGGGTACAGTGAAATAGGCCTATCAAATGTGGGTGTGTAGGCCGCGAAACGTTTGAGAATATGGAGGCTTAGAGTGAGTTTCAGTGAGGCGAAAGTGAAACATGCATTAAATTCTTCTTCCTTGGTGTTTTTCGAGGTTTCAAAGAGGAGAGGAGAGAGTGAAACGGGTCTTTGGTTCTTAATATACGTCTTAGAGTGAGTTTCAGAGTGAGGCGATAGAGAAACATCCATTAAATTCTTCTGCAATGTTTTTTTTTTTTTTTTTTTTTTTATTTTTTCTCCACCTCCCTCCCTCACTCTTCCCCTCGCGGTCATGGATGCAGGAATGTCTCGGTCAGTCGGGTCGTGTTTCTTGTACCCTCAGTTCTTGTGACTCCCGTTCCTCGCTTGGCATTCCTCGTGTTGTTTACCGCGCCGAGTACCGCCCTTCGTCTCCTCGCTCTTCAGGGACGCCGCCATGTCATCCAATTTTCTCTCATCTCTCTTCCATCCATCTCTCTCTCTCTCTCTCTCTCTCTCTCTCTCTCTCTCTCTCTCTCTCTCTCTCTCTCTCTCTCGTCGGTCTTTCTGTTGTCTTCTCCCCGTCAAACACCCGTCACCCTCCTCCTCCTCCTCCTCCTCCTCCTCCTCCACTTTCCGTATTACCACTAACTCGTTCCATTGTCCTCCACTTTTGGGTACTCTTTCTCTTTCTCTTTTTTTTTCTCTTTTCACTCTATAGTGGGAGGTCTTACTAACGCCCTTATCTTTCCTCCTCCTCCTCCTCCTCCTCCTCCTCCTCCTCCTTTTCTTCTTTATCTTCCTCCGTTGACCATTCGCCTCAGATCCCAGTCGTCCTTACCACTTCTATTCTTCCTCCTCCTCCGTCTAGTTTTTTCCTCCTCCTCCTTTTCCTGCAGCGGATCCTTGCATTAATGAGTAACGTTGTCGAGGCAAGAGACCAGCGGGAGGGCGCGGCGACCCTCTCCTTGCCTGACCCCCGCCCCATCCGCCCCCCCCCCCCTCAAGTCCGCAGCCCCCTCGTTGAAAAAGGCCTCCTCAAAAAACACTGGGCATCATTTACAAATCCCTGTTTCTTTTATCTCGTATACCTGGAGACCCCGAGAGAGGCTAAGGAAGGAAGAGGAGGAGGAGGAGGAGGAAGGAAGAACGCTATAGACTCTTCGTTGATTCAGAGTTAACCTTTTATATTTTGTAATTCTTATGGGATTAGGAAGGAGGGAAGGAAGGAAGGAAGGGAGGGAGGGAGGAAGGAAGAAGAGGAAAAATGAACGGAAAGAGAGGGCGGAAGAAACAAGCCAGGAGGAAGAAAAGAAAACGGTGGAGAGAAAGAACAGAAAATAGGAGTGGGAAGAATTGAAGAAAAAATAGTATGAAGAAAAATGTGAAAGATAGGGAGGAGAGACGGAAGAGAGGAAGTAGAGGAAGAAAAAATGGACTCAAAGAGAGAGCGGAAGAAACAAGTTAGGAGGAAGAAAAGAACGCGGTGGAGAGAAACGAAAGAAGAAAGGAGTGGAAAGAATTGAGGAAAAGAAGCGGAAGAAAGAATGTGAATGAAAGGAAGGAGATACGGAAAGAAATAAGGAAGGAGGAAAGGAAAATGGACGGAAGAAAACCATGAAGAGAAGAAAGAAGAAAGGAGTGGAAAGAATTGAGCTTGGAAAAAAAAGCGGAAATAACAATGTGAATGAAAGGAAGGAGAGGAAGTCGGAGAGAAGAAAGAAGAGCAGAAGAAACGTCGAGAAGAGAAACAAAAGATGAAAACAACGAGAAAATTGGAGAGAAAGAAGACGGAAAAAAGGGATAAATGGATAAGAGGGAAAGAAGGAGGAAGAATGGAATAATGGAGGAAGAAGAGGAAGTAGGAGAGAAAGAAAGAAGAGGGGAAGAACCGTCAAGAAGGGAGGAAGCAAACGATAAAAACAACAAGAAATATAGCGAAAAAAGACGATAAAAGGAATAAATAGAAGGAATAAGAGGAAGAAAGGAAAAAGTGGAAGGAAGGAGAGGAAGAAGAAGAGAAGAAAGAAGAGCGGAAGAAGCGTCAAGAAGGGAAGCAAACTAAAAATAACGAGACAGGATCGGCGAGAGAGAGAGAGAGAGAGAGAGAGAGAGAGAGAGAGAGAGAGAGAGAGAGAGAGAGAGAGAATAAAAATAGGAGCAGCGAGTTTATAAAAAGAGAAGATTGTGCAAAATGGCGCAGAATGGACGGAAAACTCGACCGCAGGATAAGATGATGATATTAAATTGGACGAAGGTGGAAGGAATAACTTGGGAGAGAGAGAGAGAGAGAGAGAGAGAAGGGGAGGGAGGGTCATGTTGTCAAAATGAACACAGCCCTTCCTCCCTCTCTCCCTGCCTCCTCGTACTTCTCCCCCTCACTTCCCTTCCTCTCTTTCCCCTTCTCTCTCCCCCCCTCACCCCAGTCCCTTCCTCCTCCTCCCTTTTACTCCCCTCTCTCCCTACCCACTTCTCCTCCCTCCACCTCTTCACCTCTCACTCCTTCCACCCCTTCCTCTCCTCCCTCCTCATCCCCTCAATCCCTCCTCTATCCCCCCTTTGCATTCTTCCACTATATAACTCCTCTGCATCCCTCCTCCACCTCCCCCTTACTCTGTCCCCACCTTCCCCTTCCCTCAACCCCGTCTCCCTTTCCCCTCTATTCCCTCCATCCTATCTCCCTCATCTCTTTCTTACACTATCTCCCCAGTATCCTCCCCAAGCCTCCACCTCCTCTATTCACTCCCCCTTATTTCCTCCACCCTATATCCCTTTTCCTCCTTCCACTATCTCCCAAGCATTCCCCTCCCCCAGCCTCTTCCTCCTCCTCCTCCCCTTTCCTCCTCCTCCTCCTCCCCCCTTGGCCGTCACTCAGAGACGAACAAATAACTATATATACGCGGCTCCCCCGAGAAAGCTTCCCCCGGGTCGAGCAAATATTAGTTCAGCGTTCATTAAATAACCAAGTTCCATTAATGTCTGTGTCTTGGCGGGCTTGGCTTTTTGCTTCTCTTCTCCTCCTTGCTTTTCTTCTTTTATGTAATGTCTTTTGTTCTTCCCTTCCTCCTCCTCTCTGTGTCTCCTTCCCTCTTTCCTTCCCACTCTCTCCTACCCTTCCTCCCTCCTTCCCTGCCATCCTCCCTCTCTCCATCTCTTCCTCCCTCCCTTCCTTCCTCTCTCCCTCCTTCCCTCCCACATTGCTTTTTCTTTTTTTTTTCTTTTATGTTTAAGTGTACGTAAAAAAGAAGGTATGAACAGGGAGGAATTTACCATCTTCTCCTCCTCTTTTCCTCCTCCTCCTCCTCCTCCTCCAGTAAAAAAAAGAATTGGTGGAAAAGAAGATTAGGGAAAAGGAATATAAAGGAAAATCAAGATATCTTTGTGTGTACCTCCTCTTTTTTTTTTCCTTGTGCCGCTGAAAGGGAAGGAAGGAAAGAGGGAAGGGAGAGAAGGGAAAAAAAAGTAGTGTTTCTTTATTCATAAGATACGTCGCTCCCCGTAAAGAAAATATAGATAAGGGCATTCTCTCTCTCTCTCTCTCTCTCTCTCGCTCTGGCTCCTTGGTTAGCAGGAAAGATAGGTAGGTCCAGAGAGAGAGAGAGAGAGAGAGAGAGAGAGAGAGAGAGAGAGAGAGAGTAAAAGCCATCTTAGGCACTCGGAACACATCACAAATAGGATCAGATTCCCTTTCCGTCCTTCCGGCAGTGCGTGATAAGAGTGTTCGATGTTTTCTGTGTTCCCTTTTCGTGTGTGTGTGTGTGTGTGTGTGTGTGTGTGTGTGTGTGTGTGTGTGTGTGCTAATCTTGTAAATCTCGCTGTTTGTGGGGGGTTTTTCTATTGCGTGTGTGTTTGAGTGTATATCTCTCTTGTATCTGTCTGTATTCTTGTTTGTGTGTGTGTTTGTATGTGCGTGCGTGTGTGTATGTGGGTGCGTGCGTTCTGTATTAACACCGCAACTTCAAACAAATTAATCAGCAACGTGTGTGTGTGTGTGTGTGTGTGTGTGTGTGTGTGTGTGTGTGTGACTATGTATTTACAAGTCCTGTTTATCTATCTATCTTTCCATCTTTATGTCTGTCTATTCATGGTTTATATATTATCTATGTCCATCTATCTGTCTGTCTCCATTCATATACTTTCACTCACAAACTCATCAACATCTCAATAGCTCCACCTGTATTCCTCCTTACCCGTGCCCGCCTTCATTAGCCACAGGTGTTCGCGTACAGGTGGGCATGCAAATAGCGGCATTATCGTGGGGTACCTGCCTTTGGACCTGGTCAGTTTGGAGTACAGGTAAAAGGGGGCCAAACAACCACACCTGGCCACCTGGGAGACACGGGTTGAGTATCGTCTTGGAGATCAGGTGTTTTATAGCGCTCAGGTGTGTGTGGGGCGTGTGCTTGGAGGGCCCCGTCTTTGTGGTAGGGGTTTTAGTGCATAATGGAAGCTTTGTGTTGGGTGATTACGTTTATGAGGATTGTAACAGATTCTTGAGTATGTGTGTGAGGATGGAGAGAGGGAGGGTAAGAGTGTGTGTGTGTGTGTGTGTGTGTGTGTGTACTAAGAGAAGTTCATGGAAAAATTAAAGGATTAAAACGAAGGAAAACGGAAGCTGTATGTATATATGAACGTTTATGAATGATTAATATGCATGGCTCGTGTATGAATAAATATCTATGTATGTGCATGTACGTATGTGTGTGTGTATATGCATTGCCGCGCACACGATGGCTCTTCATGCATCCTCTGCGACAAGAACTCGAGGATTAACACGAAGGAAGGACCACCGGAGGGCCGAGGGAGGGCGAGCAGGCTTTTGGGGTCCTGGCGAGGGCGAAGCAGACGACGCCCTGTTATCACCGTCGGATTTGCATCACAAAAAGAAGCATCGCAAGAATCTGGACGGCAACTATTTCCAAGCAAGAGAGAGAGAGAGAGAGAGAGAGAGAGAGAGAGAGAGAGAGAGAGAGAGAGAGAGAGAGAGAGAGAGAGTATAGTATATGTCCTTGTTCCTTCCTTTCCCTTTTGCTGAACATCCTCACCCCTCTGTCCTTCATTCCTTCCTTCCTTCCGTCCCCTTTGCGTTGTGAGGAAGTGAGGTGTGAAGGAGGGCGAGTGGGCGGGGGCGTGAGGGCGTCATGGCTACCTCATCTGCAAGGGCGTGCGGGAGGGAAGGAAGGAAGGAGGGAGGAATGGAGGAAAGGAAGAGGGGCGTGAGGGCGTCATGGCTACCTCATCTGCAAGGGCGTGCGGGAGGGAAGGAAGGAAGGAGGGAGAGGGGCGTGTGGGCGGGGGCGTGAGGGTGTCATGGCTACCTCATCTGCAAGAACGTGAGGGAGAGAGAGGGAGGGAGGGAGGAATAGGGGCGTGGCAGAATGAGGAATTAGAGTGATATAATTTACGACCCCGAGGTAATGGCCAGGTCCTCCCGCCTCTGTTTACCCCCGCGCCCCGCACCGCCAGGATATCAGTCATTATTACAGGGCCCCGCGCCGCCCCGCCACCGTGTGCAGGGGCGCGGCGAGGGGCGGAGGGGAGACAAAAAAGGTGCGAGGGGGAGGGAGGGAGCGAGGAAGGAAGGGTACCATTAACACCGACAGAGTACGTATGTATTAACGCGACCCTGGTGGTGTGACGGTGTGTTCCTGCTCTCTGGACCTCACTTCGAAGGCCATTGGGGTAGTGCAGCCCCAACAACTCCCCTCGGAAAGAAAATTGGGTCGTGGAAGGAAGGGAACTATTAATATTAAGAGCAGGTACATATTAGCACAACCCTGATGGTGTGATAGTGTGTTCCCGTTCTCTGGACCTCACTTCGAAGGCCATTGAGGTATTGCAGCCCCAACAACTCCCCTCAGAAAGAAAATGGGGTCGTGGAAGGAAGGGACCTATTAATGTCAACTGAGTACGTGTGTATTAACGCAAGCCAGGTGGTGTGACAGTGTGTTCCTGGCTCTATCTCAACCTCACTTTTAATACAAGACAATTTGGGTATTCTAGCGCATTCAACGCCCTTGGAAAGATAATTGGATGCTGGAAGGAAGGAAACATAACACCCAAAGAAGACGTACGTAACCTAGCTTAACCTAACCTAACTAGGGGATCTGTTTCCGCTCCTGCAACTCACCACGCACGGAAGAAAACGGGGTACGGGAACTCCACCTTGCGGCAATCCAGGACCCGCCACGGCAGGACCAGCTGAGCCAACACGGGGCTTCATCGCGGCGCCTCTTTCTCTCCCTCGCCTCTCCGCGCGCCGCCCTCGCCTCCCCTCTGTGCACACACCATCAGCGCGTCCTCTATTCCTGGACACGGAGCGCGGCGAGAGCGGACACGCCCTTGATTAATGGCCGGTTATCTTGCTGTGGGGCGGGATGAGCCTTGGTGTGTCGCAGCATCAGAGGCTCCGGGAGGGCGCTCTTAAAGGAAGGGGAGGGAGGAAAGGAAGGGAAGGAACAGTGAGGAAAGGAGAGCGAAGGGCTGGTGAGGAGGGGACCGCTTCATTGAGGGTGTTGCAGGAAGGGAAAGGGAGAGGATGGAGGTGTTGTAGAGAGGGGAACGTGAAGTAAATGGAAGGGGAGGGGAGAGGCGAGGAAAGAAAAGGAGATGATAAGGACAGTGAAGAAAGGGATCGCAGTAGGGGTATAGGTGGGGGGGGAGGTGGAGCATCTGAGACCGTATTGGGAGAGAGGGGAAAGGGGGGTGGGGGTTGAGGGGATTCGCGGTCTTGGAAACCCAATCAGAAGGACTTAAAAAATAGCCAGGCGAAAGTCCGTTCCTCCAAGCCGCCTCCTCTTCGCCGACACTTTTACGCGGGAGTCTCAGTCTTGGAATAATAAATCTTGGTCGGTTGTCAGAAAGGCAGCTTTAGTCGGCTTCAACTCTTTACAAACTCCTGGATCTTATTTCTCGGCGACTCTCCTTTTTTCCGCTCCCCTCTCCACTCCTGTTCCCTTCCCTTCCATTCCATTCCACTCTCTCCCTTCCCCACCCTCTCTTTCCTTCCCTTCCATTACCTTTCACTTTCTCTTTCCATTTCCTTACTTTTCCTTCCCTCCCCTTCTCTTCCCTTCACTGCTCCTTCCCTTCTCTTCCCTTCCCTTTCCTCTCCGTCCCTTCCCTTTCCCTCCCCTTCCAATCCTTTCCCTTTCTCCTACCCATTTTTCCCCTTCCCTTTCCTTCCTTTCCTTTTCTTTCCCTTCCCAGAGTCGTCCATGTGTGTACCAGCCAGTGTGTGTGCGTTTCTGTGTGCGTGTGTGTGTGTGATTCTGGATGTGTAATTACCAAAGTTTATTTCTTCTGCTCCGGGCGAAACGAGGACCATCTGCTTCTTCTTGTCTCGCCAGCATCAGCGGCGGCGGCATCACGCACGACCGATGAAGTTGTTTTGTGTGGATTACGTCACGGCCGCGCCCAGCCTGAGGGAGGGGCTGAAGGACGTGCGAGGTGGAGAAGGAAGGAGACGGGGGAAGGGGAGAGTGAAGGAGGGGCTAAATGATGTGGGGGAAGGAGGAAGGAGGCGGGGGAGGATAGTGAAGGAGGGAGTGTAGGATGTGATGGAAAAGAGGAAGGAGGGAGGGGGTGAAGGACATGAAGGAAAGGAAGGATGGTAGTTAGAAGATGATTGAGGATGGAGGAGAGGTGAAGGAATAGGGAAGGAGAGAGATAAGATAGATAGATAAATGAATATAGCTAGATAGATAGATATGTAGAGAGAGAGAGAGAGAGAGAGAGAGAGAGAGAGAGAGAGAGAGAGAGAGAGAGAGAGAGAGAGAGAGAGAGAGAGAGAGAGAGAGAGAGAGAAGTGGAGGGTTCAAAAAGTTCACATGGAGGAAGTTGCAGATCAGGAGAGTGAAGGTGATGGTGAAAATGATAATAATGGTCACAGTGAAGAGAGTTAAAGATAAAAGCAGTGATGGTGAGGGAAGGAAGGCAAGGCGATGAGAGAGTGCAGAGATAACTATATAGAGATGGTGTGTCAGGGAAGGTGTTGACGGTGGTGAGGTGACGAGAAGCAAGATGATGAAAGAATGCAGAGATAAGTATATAGAGATGGTGTGTCGGGGAAGGTGTTGACGGTGGTGAGGTGACGAGAAGCAACGGTAAAGGTGAGAGAGGAGAGGTGAGGCTGAGGCAGGCTTAGGGTCAGACTGTGAGGCAAGAGAAGGCGTTTTGGGAGTCAGGTAAACAATTAGACGTGATTTTTGAGGTTGAAGCTGAAAAGAGAAAACATGAACCGTTGAGTAAGCTTGAGTTACGTAAGCCGAGAGAGAGAGAGAGAGAGAGAGAGAGAGAGAGAGAGAGAGAGAGAGAGAGAGAGAGAGAGAGAGAGAGAGAGAGAGAGAGAGAGAGAGAGAGAGAGAGAGAGAGAGAGAGAGAGTCTTTGGGTTGTCGGGTGAGGGAGGCAAATGTGATTTCTGAGTGTTAAAAGCAAAGGGAAAGGAAGATAAGCGAAGGGGATGGGAAGGAACAGGATTAAAAAAGAGAAGAAAGAGAAGAAGAGGAAGGAAGCATATGTGATTTCTGAGTGTTAAAAGCAAGAGGAAAGGAAGGGAAGAGAAGGGGATTGAAAGGAACAGGGATAAAAAAAGAAAGGAAGAGAAGAAGGGGAAGAATTAAGCAAATGTGATTTATGAGTGTTCAAAGCAAGAGGAAAGGAGGGAATGAAAGGGGAAGGAAGGAAAGAGAAGGGAAGAAGGAGAATTGAAGAGGAGAGGAAAGGAAGGAGAGGACATATGGAAAAAAAAAGGAAGGAAAGAGAATGGAAGAATGGGAATAGAAGCAAAAGGGAAGGAGGGAGGGAATGGAAGAAGGAGAAAAGAAACTCAGAAAAAAATAATAAGGGAAGAAAAGAAGGGGAATTGACGTAGAGGGGAAGAATGCAAACGTAATTTCTTAAGATTGGAAGCAAGGGAAAGGAAGAAGAGGAAGAAGGAAGAGGAAGGAAAGACAAAAAAAAATGGAAAGTGAAGGGAAAGGATGAAGAAGGGGAACTGAAGTGGAGGAGGGGAAGAGGAGGAAGGGATTTGGTGGTAAAGTGGAGGAAACGAACATGATATTTGAGTGTTGGAAGCGAGGAGGAAAATGAAGGAAGGAGGGGAACACAGGAGGAAGGGGAAACAGAAGAAAAAGAAAGGATTGAAGGAAAAGAGAAATTAAAGAAAGAGGGCAGAAGAGAAGACATGAAGGAATATTGAAGGGGCAGTGAAAGAAGAGAGAAATAGAAAGATAAAAAAAAAGAAAGGCGGGTGAGGAAGAGGAGGAGAAGAACGAGAGGGATGAAGAGGAAGACAAGAGCAAGGAGGAGGAGGAAGAGGAGGAAGAATAAGACTGCAAAGAGGAGAGAAAGATGAGGAAAGAAGGAGATAAAAAGGACAAGATGAATGTGAGAAGAATGCAAGATGGAAGAGGCTGGCGAAGAAGAAGAAGAAGAAGAAGAAGAAGAAGAAGAAGAAGAAGACGAAGAAGGAGGAGGAGGAAGAAGAAGAAAAAAAAAGAAGAAAAAAGGAAAAAGAATACATCAGAAAGGACGAAGAGGAGGAGGAAGAGAAGAAGACCGAAGCGGGAGAAGAAAAAAATGTCCAAGAAGGAAGAGGAAGAAAAAGAATGCACGTGGAAAGGACGAGAAAAAGGACAAGACGAATGGAAGAAGAATGCAAGGTGGAAGAGGCAGAAGGAGGAGGAGGAGGAGGAGGAGGAGGGAGACGAGAAGAAGACTAAAGAGAAGCAGGAGGAGGAGGAGGGATGTCTTGGCTGTAGCGTAATTAATGGCGTCGGACCGAAAATGGTTTTACCTGGCTTGGCGGGAGACCTGTAATTATGTTCTCACAGTGCCATTACCGCCGCGCTCCCACCCTCGAGACGGGGACCCGGGAGAGACTGAGAGAGGGTCAGAGAGTTAGAGAGTGAGAGATACAGACAGACAGATAGATGCAGAGGAGGAGTATAGAGGAGAAAGACACGTGAGATTAAAAAAATAGGAGTGTACGTCAGGTAAGGTAGGTAGGTAATTAGATGAGGAGTGAGAGAGTGAGAGATGAAGGGAGGGAAGAATTGAGGTACGAAACATATATTAAGAGAGGTAAAGGAAAAAGGAAACTAAGAAGAGGATCGAGAGAGAGAGAGAGAGAGAGAGAGAGAGAGAGAGAGAGAGAGAGAGAGAGAGAGAGAGAGAGAGAGAGAGAGAGAGAGAGGCTGAAAGTGATGATGTAACCTTCTCACACACACACACACACACACACACACCTACGCGGAAAAGCCAATATTCTCACCTGGACAAAGTCATTAAGCTATTTACAGGTGATCGGAAAAGGTGTTAGTGATCCACCCAGGTAGAGAGAGAGAGAGAGAGAGAGAGAGAGAGAGAGAGAGAGAGAGAGAGAGGTCACTATGAAGACTTTGCACAATGTTTACGTTTTCTGTTGATCTTCGGGAAAAGGAAAGGAGACCAAGGAAGGGGGACTCACACAAACTTACGCCCCCCTCTCTCTCTCTCTCCACGCAACGGGAGGATGCTAGTGGCACCGCCCATGATGGCTTCACCGTCGTGAATGGAGGAGCCAAACCAGCCAGACAAGCGATTTATCCTGTTCATTGCTTCAACAGGTTTGCCATTCTGGAGGAGGAGGACGAGCAGGAGAGCACCTTCCTGGTGGGTGACTCCATGATTCGCCAGCAGGTCGTTGAGTTCTGCGGCAGAGTTCCTCGTCGAAGACGGAACTATTGCTATCCTGGTGCTGGGATCGACGACATAACTGCTGCTCTTGAGGAGATCTCCCCCCAGGCTACTAATGATTCACTGTTTGTTATTCACACAGGTACGAACGACATCACCACGACCCGGTCTGAGGAACTCCTGGAGAAGTACCGTAGGCTCATCCAGCAGTATAAAACTAAATCCCCTAACATTTTGATTTCAGGAGTTCTACCACGGACTTGGGCGGAGAGCGACTTTTTCAGTAAGGCCTTCAGCCTAAACAACCGCTTACAGACTCTTTGCAGGGAGCTTGACGTGGAGTTCCTCAACACATGGGACAATTTCTATGGACAAAATGAGCTCTTTCACAGGGACGGATTGCACCTTTCTCCCATCGGGGCAGCCAGACTCGGAAGGCTCCTCAACGAAGCAGTGCGTGTCATCCGAACAAAAAACGAGTCACGGCCACGTCCCTCCACCCCACCCGTGTAAATAGACGCCGTGCATCGCAACAAACCCGTAACCGTGATCCCGCAAGTACCACCACCTCTATTACTAAGCCTCTAGATAACTTAAAATCCTTAGTTTCAATGCGCGTAGCCTAAGAAACAAATTTGATGAACTGAGATGTCTTGCTTTAACAGAAAATTTTGACATAATTGCTATAACCGAAACATTTATCGACACCACAAATATTGATTTAAGTTCCGAATACAACATAGATGGCTACAGACTCTTCAACAAAGATCGTGTAAACCGTAGAGGCGGTGGCGTCGCCCTTTATGTCAAAAGCTATTTGCAACCCACTGACAAAACACTGGGAAACAGTAACGTTGAACATTTGTGCGTGCGAGTAAACATTGCAAAAGTCAACTTAAATATATCTGTCACCTACAGACCTCCCGGGCAATCACTGATGACGACCTTGAAATGTACAGCGTCTTAAGGCAGTCACTTAATAACAGCGACTCACTGATATTAGGAGACTTTAACCTCCCCATATCGACTGGGACACTGTCAGGTACAGAAGGCGAGTCACATAGAATGATCGAATTTCTAGAAGAAAATTATCTAAGCCAAATGGTTTCTGAGCCAACTCGACAAAATAATATACTCGACCTTGTTATAACGACCCAAGATAACCTAATCAGTAGTGTCACGGTAGGAGAACACCTCGGTTCTTGCGATCATAAATTAGTGCGCGTCGACATTAAAGCTCAATCATCAGTGACTGAAAATAAAGTAAAGGTGCCCAATTTCAAAAGAGCTAACTTCGTAGAAATCCGACAAAAACTAACAGAAATACAACTATCAGATGACGGCAACGTAGAGGAAGCCTGGCTAAGCCTTTTAAAATCACTTACTCACTCAGCAGAACACATTCGTCCCCTTGTGCGAGAAGCGAATTAACACTAAAAAAGCCCACCGTGGTTTAATAGCGAAATTAAACAATCAGTCAATGAGAGAAAATTGTTTTACAGGTTAAAGAAAGAACAAAGCACGCCCGAAAACATTAGACTTTATAATGATGCCAGGCGACGAGTAAAAAGACTAGTAGGTCAGGCAAAGCGTAGATACGAAGAAAATATTGCAGCCAACTGTAAAAATAATCCGAAATCTTTCTTCAGTTACATAAACAACAGAAAGGCGATCAAAAGTGGTATTGGACCTTTAACAAACAGCGACGGTGCACTAGTGACTGACAGCCAACACATTGCAAACCTCTTAAACAATTACTTTTCCTCGGTGTTTAATACTAACAGTCTTCCTCTCGCTACCACCAACACCAGTACTATTGTAAATCTCGAGCATGCATTGCCTAATTTTGAAATAACAACCGATGAAGTCCTTAAAGCTCTCCATTCACTTAAAACAAATAAAAGTCCTGGACCTGACAAAGTATATCCAACTCTGCTGAAAGAAACAAAGAGCGAAATACTCTCCTCCCTCACAACCGTATTCAATATGTCCTTGCGACAAGGCATCGTCCCTTCAGATTGGAAAAAGGCTAACGTGACACCGATTTTCAAGAAAGGAGACAAAAAGTACCAGGTAATTACAGGCCCATTAGTCTAACTTCGGTTGTAGGTAAGCTACTTGAGGGCATAATTAGAGACAAATTGTGAATTACCTTGAAAGCCACTCATTGATTGGGGACTCACAACATGGCTTCCGAAACAAAAGATCCTGCCTATCAAACCTATTAACCTTTATAACGACCTCTTCACTGTTTATGACGTAACCAAATCACTGGACGTAGTCTATCTTGATTTCCAGAAAGCGTTTGATAAAGTCCCGCATCATAAATTACTTTACAAATTAAAGCAAATAGGTATTGACGGTCAAGTAAACCAATGGATCGCGAATTGGTTGAGCAACAGACAACAAAGAGTAGTGATTGACGGATTTAACTCAGAGTGGGCGCCTGTCACTAGTGGCGTCCTCAGGGCTCGGTCCTTGGCCCAGTGCTCTTCATTATTTACATCAACGACGTGGATGTTGGACTCAATAACCGCATTAGTAAATTTGCAGACGACACAAAGATTGGCAACTCGGTTCTCACTGACGAAGACAGGCAAAGCCTCCAAGAGGATTTGCACAAAATTTCAGCTTGGTCGGATAGATGGGAGATGCCCTTTAACGTAGACAAGTGCCAGGTCCTTCAAGTTGGAACGAGGAATAAGAAGTTCGAATACGAAATGCGCGGCGTTAAACTCAAAAGCGTTCAATGCGTCAAAGACTTGGGGGTCAAAATCGCGTCAAACCTCAAATTCTCACAGCAATGCATCGATGCAGCAAATAAAGCGAACAGAATGTTGGGCTTCATTAAAAGAAACTTTGTATTCAAGAATAAAGATGTAATACTCTGCTCTACAACGGTTTAGTCAGACCCCACTTGGAATATGCGGTACAGTTTTGGTCTCCCCACCATGCAAAGGATATTGCTAAATTAGAAGGTGTTCAGCGTCGGGCAACGAAAATGATCCCTTCCTTGCGCAACAAATCCTACGAAGAAAGGCTTTCTACCCTTAACATGTTCTCTTGAGAAACGTCGCCTCCGAGGAAAACTGATCGAATGTTTTAAAATACTTAATGGTTTCACGAATGTAGACAGATCAACATTGTTTATGATCGATGACACTTTGCGCACGAGGAACAATGGCGTAAAACTCAGATGTAGACAAGTAAATTCAGACTGCACCAAATTTTTCTTCACCAACGTTGTAGTGCGAGAATGGAATAAGCTTCCACCGACAGTGGTCCAGTGTAACACGATTGACCCCTTCAAAAATAAGCTCGACCGTCACTTCCTTCAACTTAATATCAATTAGAGTAGAAATGCAACGTTTTGGAGTCTTCTGATTAATGTAAAATCACTTAGGTTTAAGGACAGACCACCAAGTCTGGACCATGGGGTCTGTGTGGTCTGATTTTCTATGTAAATCTATGTAAATCTCTCTCTCTCTCTCTCTCTCTCTCTCTCTCTCTCTCTCTCGTCTTTGGATAATCACGTGTCTTTGTTCCTTTTTATTGTGGCGCAGCGGAAGGAAGGAAGGAGGAGGAAGAGGAGGAGGAGGAGAAGGAGGGGGTTAACACAATGGCCTCAGCGTTGATCATTCGTGTTAATTAATGGTCCGCAGCTGCCCCGCGAAGCCCCCAAAGCGACGCGGGGCAGCTGGAGGCTCGGAAGGGGTGACGAAAGGGATCCGATGGCATAAAGGGCTGCGTAGAGGGTATAGAAGAGGATCAGGTAACTTACTAGGCTTAGGGTGTTGGTGGGAAAGGTACGGAAAGCAAAGAAAAGGATCAAATACCTTATAGAGCTTAGTGTGTTAGTGGAAGATTTGAAGAAGGGGATTAGGTACCTTAGTGTGCTGATGGAAGCTATGTAAATGGGTATAGAAGAGGATTGAGTGTCTTAGGGTGATGATGGAGGCTGTGTAGAAGGGTAAGAAAGAGTATCAGGGCTTTGGGTGAGGAGAGAAATTGTGTAGATAGAGATCAGGCTTCTTATAGAGCTTACAGTGATGATTTCAGTGATGTAGAAGGGATATGAAGATGGCTTTTGGTTTCCTTCTGCTTCATAATACTGTTTTAACATCGGACTACAAGGTTACAGAAGACGGGGAGGGAGGGTGTTGCGTAGATGTGTGTGTGTGTGTGTGTGTGTGTGTGTGTGTGTGTGTGTGTGTGTGTGTTAAGCTCCATAATATAGTATTAACATCAGACTACAAGGTTACAGAAGACGGAGAGGGAGGGAGTTGCATAGAAGGTGTGTTTGTATATATGTGTGTGCGTGTGTGTGTGGACAGGTAATGGGAGGGGTGGGTGGGTATAGCCTTGGGTACGCCTGATGTGTGTGTGGGTGCATTGCGGGCGTCGCTCCTGGGCTGGGCGGAGTGCGTTCGTGGGGGCGGGGGCGTGGGAACGTGGGCGAGGGGGAGACACTTCGCCCAGTGACACGTGCCCGCGAATACATTGTCGGTTCCCTGAGTCCAGATGCATTTCCGCCCATTGTGCAAAGGCCGCGAGGGAGGGAAAGGAAAGGGGGGAAAGCGGGGGAGGTAAGGATAGGTTGGATAGGGAGAAGGCAAGGAAGGGGAGAGAAAGAGAGAGGTAAGGACGGGGACAGAAAGGGAGGAGGTGAGGAAAGGTAGGAGAGGGAGAAGATAAGGAAAGGGATAGATGGAAGGGGTAAGGAAGGGTGTGAGAAAAAGAGGAGATAGGGAAGATATAATGAAGGGTGGTAGAGAAAGGGGAGAGGAAGAGGGGATAAGGAAGGGTAGAAAGGAAGATAGGAATGCGTGAGAGGGAATGGGTGGGGAAGGATAGAAGAGGAAGGGGAATAGAGGTAGCAGATAAGGAAGGTGAAAGAGGAAAGGAGTAAAGAAGGAAAGAAAAAGAGAGAGAGGGAGGAGGTAAGGAAGGATAGAAGAGGAAGGGAAATAGAGAACCTGGAGACCTGTAGAAAAGGAAGGTGAAAGAGGAAAGGTGTGAGAAAGGGGACAAAAAGAGAGAGAGAGGGAAGGGCAAGAGAGAGAGAGGAGGGAAGGCAGAGTGGGCGGGGGTCGTGGGAGGCAGCGCGAGTTGAGTTAAAGGAAAATTTTAATACATTTCACGCTGTGTTTCACCGTGATTTCAAAGTCACATGCAAGCGACTGAATCCGGCACTCGATAAATGGTGAAAGAGGGAGAGGGAGGAGGGAAGGGAGGAGGAAGAAAGAAGAGAGGAAGAGGGAGAGGAGGAAAAGGTTGCATTGGGGAAGGGAGCCAATGGAAGAGAGAGGGAAAGAGGGAGGAAGGGAAGAAAGGGAGGGAGGAAAGGTTGCATTGGAGAACGTAAGCCAGTGGGAGAAAGGGAGAAGAGAGAAGGAAAGAGGGTGGGAGAGAAAGAGAAAGGTGGAATCCGGGAAATGAGAAAAGGGGAGGGAAGGAGAAAAGAGGAATATAAAAGAGACGAAGAGAGCGTGGGAGGGAGGGAGGAATGGAGAGAAGATTGCAGTTGAGGAGGAAAGAGAGGGAGAGAAAAAGAAAAAAACGAGAGAAAGGAAGAGAGAGAAAGGAGAGAGAGAGAGAGAGAGAGAGAGAGAGAGAGAGAGAGAGAGAGAGAGAGAGAGAGAGAGAGAGAGAGAGAGAGAGAGAGACACACACACACACACACACACACACACACACACACACACACACACACAGGAAGTCGCGGTCAGCAGCTGGGGCGGGATGGACAGCGGACAGCGTGGTAGCAGGGACAACCATAGCTTTTTTTTATCGTAACCTTTGACAGATAAGGTTTCCGTTGTGGCTCAGAGAAGGGAGGGGAGAAGGGGAGGCAAAAAAAGTGAAGAGGGGAGACATGGGTGAAGGGAAGGGAGATAGGGAGGGAAGAGAAGAGAAACAGAGAGAAGGGAGAGGAGGGAAGGGGGAAAGGAAAGGGAGTGAAAGGAAAGGAGACACGGAAGGAAGAGAGGAAATGGGATGAGAGGAAAGACAGGGAGATAGGGGGAAAGAAACAGAAACTGGAGAGAAGGAAAGGAAGGAAGAGGGGAAGTGCAGGGAGAGGGTAGACTGGGAGATAGGGAGGAAAGAATGGAGAGAGGAGAAGAAACGGAAACAGGCGAGAAGGAAGGAGAGGGAGGGAAAAAAAAGGAAAGGAAATGAAAGAGGACATGGAAAAGAGAAAGGAAATCGAGGGAAAAGATACGAAAAAGAGAGAAATGAAAGTGGAACAAAAGGAAAAGGTCAGGAAAAGAAATGGAGACGAGGGGAGAGGGAGAACTTGGCGCCACGAATCCTCCCCTTTATCCCTTCCTCTCCCCCCCATTTCCCTCTCCTCTCCTTCCCCTCCTCCTCTCCCTCGCTCCTCCTCCTCCCCCCTCAAGCCTTAATAATGACGAAGTAGTGTATATTTAGCGTCCTGTGACTCGCTTTACCTCCGCACATACGTGACTGTCGCGGGCGCTAGGAGGGTGATGAGACGTTGAGCCGCTCGTAAAGTTAATCATGGGGAGAACGAGATATATATTGTTTGCAAATGTACGTATATGATATAAATAAATTCTCGGCACCAAAACAATAATATAACAAAGTAAACCCAAAACGGTCCCCCCATAAAGATATAACGGGAAACTATTACGTCTAAGTGGGTAGAAAATATGAATAATTGCTTAGTTCCACTTGCTTCGATATACCAAGGATTTATTTTCTAACACACCCATATTTGACTAGGCTTTCGTTGAGGTTGATGTAGGTATCTCCAGGGGTAATGTTATGAGTCTCGTGATAGTTTGACAAGTCCTCTGCACTCTGGACGTGACAAATCATGAAAACCTGACTAACCCTCATTGTGGCCCTTGGAAATATTTGTTGTCAATGCCGAAAGAGTCCTTGGAGGCGATACCTTAAGCAACGATCACTGTTAACAGACGAAGAGGATTTTTAGGGTCGTTTAATAAGACATTTCGGCGCCCAAGAACACATATTTGACAAGGCTTTCGTAAGAGCTGTGGGGATTTTCAGGGGTAGTTTTATGATCCTGGTGGTAGTTTGACCCTTCCTCTGAACCGTGAGCCTGAAGAAACACTCATTAGAACCCGACTGACCCCTTCTTTGACCTTTAGAAATAGCTGATGTGAGGAGCGAAAGTGTCTTATCGTACCGACCTTAGTGTAGTGGCAATGTTTCGTGACCACTGTAAAAAAAAAAAAATAACACTGCATTTTATATTAGTGAGCGAATTTCCGTGAAGTGCCAACCAGGAACGCCAGCCACTTATAACGTTGCTCAGGTGTGTTTTCAGGAGCCTTCGTCTAGCGTGGCACCAGTTATCGTGCTGTGAGGGTGACGCATGTTCTTCTTAATAGCTTATTCATATTAACCTTATCGTCTTAATCCTGAGGGAAGGTATATTTTCTACGCCTCGTTTCTCCATCATGTGAGTATTAGGATCGGATTTTAATTACTCCTTTTCATAAATATATTCTAAAACGTGTTTCGTGTTCGAGTCCTCGTCTTTCCTGATTTCTTACTTGTCTTAATACTGCACTGAATACTCTCCGCTCCATTCTCTACAATGCGAGTAAAAGGATCAGATTCTAAGTACGTTCTTGTTGTATCAAATTACATCCTGCTCTGGGGCGTCTTCCTTTGTTTTACTCTGTAGCGTTGTTTATTTGATTTTATTTGCCCTTGCTTCATTTTTTTTTTCGTAGCAAAGGTGGAAAATGGCTCCCAACGCACTGCTTCCAAACAAAGAGAAAAGATACTGTGTAATAAATAGTTCGTATAGTAAAGATATATCCGTAATAATAAATAATGAATGAATGAATAGATTAATACGTAAAAATAAAGACAAAGCCGTATTATAAATAAATAACCGTATGCTAAACAAATAAAGTAAAATAAAATGAAGAAATCAATCAATCTATAATACCGTAATATCTAAGCAAAAGCCGTATGATAAAACCGATAAATAGTAAATAGCAATATAAAAAATAGCTCTCTCACACACACCCGATTTTACATACATTCTTCTTTCCTCTTCGTTGCGTTATATGTTAAAATCAGCAACACACACACACACACACACACACACACACACACACACCCGCGCGCCGCCTCTTCGCCCCGATAAGCTTCACCGATAAGCTGCCCCCCCCCATGCAGTGTTGTCAGGCTCCTGTAAGCGCGTGTTCCCTGCCCTTTAATGCACTTATAAATTTGCTCCGCTTATTTTGTGCGTAATGAGATTTGATATTAAACGAGTGCAAGAAAAACATAATTATTCCTTCACTCCCCGACGTGCTTGTAATAACTCGCGGAAATTATCATCTTTATTATACTCTAACAACCGGAGTCGAGAGAGAGGAAGTTTATGTGTTCTCTACATCGTTCACTTAACCCTCCTATTAGTTAATCCAACCTAATTGTACTGGTTCTTCGTCTTAATGAGGGTAATCAATCCTTTTATTTCTCCTTTTTTTTTATCATGTCCTCTCTCTCGCAGTTTCTAGATCGTCTCTCTGTTACTCTGGTTATTCGTCTGCTTTGACCTCTCTTGCTATTACCGGGTCGCCTTTCTGTTACTCTGGTTCTTCGCCATAATGAGAGTATTCAATCCTTTTAGTTATCTTTTTTATTCTCTCCTCTCTCTCGCAGTTTCTAGGTCGTCTCTCTCTTACTCTGGTTATTCGTCTGCTCTGACCTATCTTGCCTTTCTGTTACTCTGGTTCTTCGCCATTATGAGAGTATTCAATCCTTTTAGTTCTCTTTTTTATCCTCTCCTCTCTCTCGCAGTTTCTAGGTCGTCTCTCTCTTACTCTGGTTATTCGTCTGCTCTGACCTATCTTGCCTTTCTGTTACTCTGGTTCTTCGCCATTATGAGAGTATTCAATCCTTTTAGTTCTCTTTTTTATCCTCTCCTCTCTCGCAGTTTCTAGGTCGTCTCTCTCTTACTCTGGTTATTCGTCTCCTCTGACCTATCTTGCCTTTCTGTTATCCTAGTTCTTCGTCTTAATGCCGGTATTCAACTCGACTTTAGAAGAGAAAAACACGCCTTTGTCATAACGCTCCTCGTAATCTGACTGAGCTCGTTGTTTCGTGACGGGACTGACGGCGAAGAGAAAATGAATACAAAGGAAAAATCATTATACTCAGAGGCTCATGATCCTGCTTAAATATTCCTTCCGACACAGTACGAGAATTCAAATCATAATTAAAAGAGAAAACACGCTCGTTCCCCCGACACAAACCGACGTAATCCGACAGCAAGCACTCCATTTTTATCTTTAGGAGTGACGGAGCGAAAGAAAAAATTGGAGTGGAAAGAAGGAAAAAAAAGAGAAGGTGGAAAAGGAGTTATATAGAAGTGACAAGAGAGAAAGAAAACGGAAAGTGAGAAAGAAGAAGAAAAAAAGAAAACGGGAAGTGGTGAAGAAAAAGGGAAATTAAAGAAAAGGTGAAAAAAGCAGATATAGAAGTGACTTAGAGAAAGAAAAGGTAAAATGAAAACAAAGGAAAAAAAATAAAAGGCAAAAAATGCAAATTAAAAAAGTGAAGAAAAGAATCGGTGAAAAAAAAATGTAAAGTGAAAAAAAAAGAAAAAAAGCAGAATTAGAAATGACTCACCGAAAGAAAAAACGCAAAGTGAAAAAAACAGAAAAAAAAAAGAGATGAAAAAGCAGTTATCGGGTCGCTTGAGTGCCCTCTGGCGGCGTTGATCTCTTTGTCACGCGATTCGATCCCACAACACGGGGTCGAGGCACGCGAGAGGCGGCCTTGATCGCCTTGACGAGCCTCCGAAGCCCCCGTCCAGCCCCGCCTTCTAATTAGCACCTTATCTTCCCCCTCCGTCTCAGGGACTTATGCGGCATCAGTGTCCATTCTCTCTTAGGGGTTTGAATTATGGGGTTGTCTTGTTTGTCCTTCTCTTTTACTGTTTGTCTTCTATGTGTTTCCTTATCTCTTTTTTACTTCTATTTATGTGTCTTTTATATCTTGCGTTTTGTCTTTATCTATTTCGCTTTTCCTCCCTTTTAACTTTTTTCCTTATATTGTTTTGTGTTTTGTTTTTTCTCTGTTTCTTTACTTCTGAATTTTTCGTTTTTCTTGTTTTTTTCTACTTTTGTCTTTCTCTTTTCCTCTTTCGATTTTCTTCCCTTTTAACTTTTTTTCTTTATACTGTTTTGTGTTGTTTTTTTTCACTGTTTCTCTACTTCTGAATATTTCGTTTTTTTTTTTTTTTTCGTTTTTTTTTTTTTTTTTTTTTTACTTTTTTTCTGTTTTTTCAATGTTTTTCGCTCCTTATGTTTCCCTTTTAACTTTTTTCTTCTCGTTTTCTTCTCATTTTTACTTCTCTTTGTTTGTGTCCGTGTATTACCTTCGTTCTATCTGTCTTGCTATCTCTATTTCATTCTCTTATCTGCTCTTTTTACCTCTCCAATTATGTTTATCTTTTTATGTCTTTCGTTTTCTCTGTGTGTCTCTTTCTCTTTACTTTATTTCTTTCGCTTTTCTTAACTTTTTTACTTCTTCCTCTCTCAGTTTGTCTTTCTCCATGTCTTTCCTTCTCTTAAGTCTTTTTTTTTTTTTTTCGTGTGGAACTGAGTGTGTCTGAGTGTGTGTGTGTGTGTGTGTGTGTGTGTGTGTGTGTGTGTGTGTGTGTGTGTGTGTGTGTGTGTGTGTGTAGTAAGGTTCGTGCTCTCAGGGAGAAACAAAGAACACCTGAGGAGGAAGAAGAAAAAGAAAAAGAGAAAAAGAAAGAAAACAAGAACAACACGTCAGGAAAAGATTGTGTATTTTCATGATAATCCCCTTTGTTGTTGCTTCCACATGCCTCCTCCCCCTCCTCCTCTTCCTCCTCCTCCTCCTCCTCCTATCTCAAGCCTATAACTCCTTCTGCCTTCTCCTTCAAGCCTATGTCTCTTATTTCTCTTCCTCCTCCTCCTCCTCCTCCTCCTCCTCCTCCTCCTCGTCAATGGGGATCAAGGTGTAAGAGGATGACTGTGAGACGTGTGCATGGCTAGAGTGTGTTTGTGTGACTTAATAGGAGGAGGAGGAAGAGGAGGAGGAGGAGGAGGAGGAGGAGGAGGAGGAGGAGAAGGAGGAGGAGGAGGAATAGGTTAAGGTTGTCTCGTCTGCTCGCCCCCGAATCCCGACCTTTTCCTCCAATACCTACTTGAGAGAGAGAGAGAGAGAGAGAGAGAGAGAGACCCCTGCGCCCTCTTTCTCATCTTAAAATCCACCCCTCGTGACATTTTCAACATCCTCTCTCTCTCTCTCTCTCTCTCAACTATTTTCTCAGCTCCAAAATAACTTCTGATTAATATCCGTCCCAAGAAAAGTGGAGGAAACTCTCCTCTATGTCATTCTTCCTCCTCCTCCTCCTCCTCCTCCTCCTCCTCCTCCTCCTCCTCCAATACCTCTTCCTCCTACTCCTAATCCTCTTCCTTGACTCCTTTCTTTATCTTCCACCCCTTCTTTTCCTTTCCTTTTTTTTTCTCCTGTTGTTCCTTCTCTTTCTCTTCCTCTATCTTTATCCCTTCATTATTTTCCTTCTTTCACCTCTTCTCTTCCTTTTCATATATACTTCCTTCTCTTCTTCCTCCTTTACCTTCTCCTTCTTTCTCTTATCTCCCTCTCCTCTCCTTCCTCCTTTTTTTTACCTCCTCCTCCTCCTCCATCCTCCTCATCCACCCTTTTTCTTCCTTATGTCCCTCTCCTGCTCCTCCTCCACCTCTTCCTTCTTCTCCTTACCTTTCTTTTTCTTATCATGCCCCCCTCCTCCTCCTCTTCCTTAACTTCCACTTCCACTCCTTCTCTTCCTTATCATCCCCTCCTTCTCCTCTTCCACCTCCTTCTCTGGTCCTCCGTATTGGGGTAGAATTGATAGAGAAAAATTTATGGGCCTGTGGTAAGCTCTCGCCCAATAATTGCTTCCTATTCTGACCCATTATTGACGGGCGCAGGAAGGGCAGTGGTCGAAGGGCGCGATAGAGGCGGAAGGGCGGCTTAGGCGGGGCGGGATTCTCGACCTCCTGGCGGGCTGCGGGATGGCCTTGTCTGGTCGCTAAGTTCACGGGTGGACGAAGGGAGTGAAGAGTCGAATATTTTGGTCAGTGATGCTGCTGTCCTGCTCTCTCTCTCTCCCTCTCCCTGTCTCCCTTTCTGTCTCTCTGGCTCTTTTTCCTACCTCCATGACGGCCTCCTCTCCCTCCTTCCTTACCTCCCTTGCTCTCCCTCTCGGTCTTTTTTTCCTCCTTCCTCTCTTCCATGGTTCCTTTTTCTTATTCCTTACTGTAAAGAGAGAAAGGATGGAGTGAAGGAATGAAAGATATATTGGTCAGTGAGGCTGGACATCTGCACTTCCTCTTTTTCCTTCCTCCCTTCCTTCTTTCCCTCATTGCGTCCTTTCGTTATGATTAAGTAAGGAAGGAAGGATGGAAGGAAATTAAATATAGAAGGAAAGTAGGAATGATTGAAGAAAGGAAAAAAAGAATAAAAGTACGGAAGGAATTAAGGAAATCATGCAAAGAGGGAGAAGGAAGAGGAGGAATGATGAAGAACAGGAGAAAGGAAGGACAGATGGAAGGAATAACCAAAGAAATGAAAAACAGTAGGAAGGAAGAATTGGATGAAGGAGAAATAGGAGGAAGGAAGAACAGTAGAAAGAAAGAGTTGGAGGAAAGAGAAGCAACTGGAAGAAAAAGGAAGAAGATAAAGGAAGATAAAGGAAGAGAGGAAGAGCAAGGAGTTAACTAAGGCAGCTGAGATGGGCATCGATAGGATCTCTTTCCCATTAGTGACTTGTCCACCTCACCTGCCCCTCCACCTGCCCCATCCACCTCCACCTTTCCCCACCTGCCCCACTTACCTGCCTCCTCCTCCACCTCACCTCACTTCCACCTCCTCCTCCACCTAACCTCACCTGCTCCTCATCTTCCACCTTCCCTCACTTGCCCCCTCCTCCTCCACCTTACCTCACCTGCCCCACTTACCTGCCTTCTCCGCCTTCTTCACATGGTCGATGGCTCACCTGGGCGACTCTGCCACTCTTGATGACTCGCCCGGTCGATGACTCACCTGGATGACTCACTGCTATGCTAATCAACAACCTCCGCCTTCCCTACCTGACTCGGGGCTTACCTGTCCTATCTGGTCGATGGTCCGCTTACGTGACTTGCTTACCTGTTGTTGTTACCTGGTTGAAAGTGCTTATTTACCATTCTGTACGCATGCGTCTATTTAGTACGCATATCAGGTGAAAAATAAAGCTCGTCTGGAAACTAACTTAAACGGAGGTGTGTAAATTAAACCTTTCTACGACTAACTACTTTTTTTTACATATTTTTTTCACCCAAGCTCTATTTTTCTACCTTTTCATTCCCCAGATATGCGTACAGATTAGACGGATGCGTACAAATTAGCCACCATATCCTCCCTCCTCTTGCCCTCACTTCACTTCCCGTTACCTGGTCGATGGCTACACACACACACCTGCTCTCGTGATGGGCGGCCGTCCCCTCCATCGCTGCAGTAACGTGTTGCCGTCACAGCCGCTGGAGAGGCGCGCTTCATGGCTCTTCAACACGCTCATATTAAGTTGCTTAGTGTGAAGAGACGTCGCCGGGAGCATATAGAGGTGAGGGAGGGACGGGAAAGGTGAGAGAGTGACAGGGGAAAGGGGTGAAGGGCTGACGGGAGAGGTGAAGGGGGGATGGGAAAGGTGAAGGAATGGATGGGGAAGTAGGTGAAGGAGTGACGGGAGAGGAGGGAGTGGAGAGGGCAGAAGGTATAGGAGTGACGGGAGAGGTGAAGGAGTGGTCGGAGTAAGTACAGTAAGGGAGGGAGTGGTAAGATGGTTTCAAGTTAGGAGAGGAGGTAGAAGGGAGGAGGTTAAAGTTAGGAGAAGAGGTAAAAGGGAGGAGACCAGCTGGAAAGTTTAAGCTACGAGAAGTAAAAAGGAGAAGACCAGCTGGCAGGTTTAAGTAACGGGAAGAGATAAAACGGAGGAGACCAGTTGGCAGGTTTAAGTTAGAAGATGCAGAATCGAGACCAGCTGGGAGACCGGAGCAGACCTGGAAACGGTGTGTGAAGGAAGACATGAGGAGGATCAACATCAGGGAGGAGAAAGTCTATGATCGTCAAGAATGGGAGAGACTCTTAGCCTATCCAACCCCTTAAAAAAAAAGGATGTTAGACTAAAAGAAAAAAGAAGAAAATAAGAGAAGACAAGGAGCGGAGGGAAACGTAGGGCAGTGCAGAAAAGGGTAAGGAAGAAAGTGATAAGATAGGGTTAGCTTAGAAGAAAGGGAGTGAGAGAAAAGGTGAAGGTAAGGTAAGGGAAAGGAAGGGAGGGATAACATGGGCATAGGCTGACATGGGAAGAGAATATAAAGGGTGAAGGGTGAGGGAGGGAAGGGAGAGTGACGGGAAGGGTAGAGGTGAAGGGAGTGTGCTGGGATGGGCAAGGGGGAGTGTGATAATAGGGGTATAGGTTGACAGGGGCAGAAAAGGGAGTGGTAGAAGGGGTGAGAGAGGGTAAGAGAGAAGAAAAGGGCAGAGAAGAGAAGAGAAGGACGAGGGGTGAAGGTCTTGAGTTAAGGAAGAGGAAGAAGAAGAAGAGGAAGAAGAGACGAAAATAAAACCAAGAAATACAAAAAAAAGAGAAAAAAGAAAACTTAAATATAACCAAAACACAAACTAATGGGAACGTAAGGGCGAGAGTAAAAGAGAAAGAGAAGAAAGAAAGAGAGAAGAAAAATCAAACCACAAAATAAAAAAAAATAATATATAAAAATCGACCCACCTCTTATTTCTGATTATATAAATGGCGTATCACCGGCGAGAAAACACAGGTAAGGGGGCGCCGATCAGAGTCTCAAATACCTGCCATTAGCTGACGAATGCAGGTGTGTGTGTTAAGGCGCCTCTTGAAACAGGTGTGTGGTGCAGCTGTGGTCGCTCAGGTGTGTATGTAAGACAGGTGTGCTGGTATATAACGGAGAGGTGGAGGAAGAGAAGGAAGAAGAAGAAATATAAAAGAAAAATGAAAAGCAGAAGGAAAAATAAATAGAAAAAAAGAGAAAAAGAAATAAAAGAAGAAAAAAGGAGGAGTTTGAGACAGTAAAGGAGGATGGAGAATTAAATGATAAATAAGAGGAATGAAGATAAAGAAGAAGAAAAAAAAAGAAGTAGAAGAAGCATAAGAAGAAGAACGAGATATTTTTTTTTTAAATAAGAAGGGGAAATAAGAAAAAAGAAGGGAGAGAGGAGGAGGAGGAGGAGGAGGAGGAAGAGGAGGAGGAAAGACGAACCCGTGGCAGGCATCATTAATAGCCTGAATCGATTATTGAAAACGGGAAGTAACTTAATGTTCCGATATTCTCGTATTTACCGCCATTATTTAGGTGGTGATGAGGGGAAGTGGTGGTGGTGGTGGTGGTGATGGTGGTGGTGGTGATGGTGGTGGTGGCGGTGGCGGTGGTGAGGCGAGGAGGAAGGCATGCACCACCACCACCATCAACCCTCCTGTTATCACCATCATCACCATCATCATCATCATCACACAGGTATCCAGGTGTACTCGAGCCCAGGTACCCGTCACACCTGTCCTCATTTCCCACTTCCTCCTCTTCTCTTCCTCCTCTCCTCTTTTTCTCGCTTCTTTTTCCTTCTCTTCCTCGACGTCGCAGCTGACAGGGATTGTGGACAAATTTTGATGTTTTGCTCCTTGTTTTCCCTCCCCTTCCCTTCCTTTCCTCCTCCTCCTCCTCCTCCTCCTCCTCCTCCTCCACCTCCTCCTTCTCCTCCTCCGCCCGTTGCCTGAGGGGAGAGGGTCAATTAAAGCATCAAGGCGTTCACTCATAACTCAGGGTGGCTGGCGTGGGTGTCCTCCTCGAAATTAGAGAACAGCATCATTTTTCTCTCCCCTGTCTTTCCCTTTATTCTCTCTCGCCCTCCCCTGCTTCCTCTCCTCACCTCGCCCTCGCCATCTCAGCCTCCATCCAGCCGCTTTTTCCTCGCGTTCTCTTCCCCTTCACCACTTTGCTGCTTTGTTCTCCCACCCTGTCTTCCTGTTTTCGTCGTTTATCTCCTTTACTCTCCCGTTTTTCCCTTCTCTCCCTCCTTGCCCCTCCCCCCATGCAGCATCCGTCGCTGGATCACCTCGCCCATTAACATTCAGCGTCCGCGCCGCGCCCCGCCAACACTCCGTCCCTGCCGATGACGCGCATCATGCCGATAACTAATGCTCGTCTGCCGCTGACTTATGGCCGCGTTATGTTGGGTTGTTGCTTATCTTCTCTTCAGCCTCCCGCGCCTCCGCCGACCCCCGCCGCGCCGCGCCGCCCGCTGACGGATGCCCCACCTGGCCCCTCGCGGCTCACACTTCAACTTCAATTTGAGTCATTCGTTTCTGAGTTTATCGCTGCGTCGGTAATACAATGGCGGCGCGGGGCGCGGCGCGCTCCCCTGGGCGGGGCGCGGCCGCCTGTCGCCTCTCGCCGGGCGGCCTGGAAGTATTGAACAGCGGCCGCCGATGTCTCGATAGGCAGCCCCTCGAGGCAGGCAGTGCCGCGCCCCCGGGGCCTCGCCGCGGCCAGCGTGGGGGCCATAGACACCTGAAATCCAGCAGCACTCGACGCGTCTTAATCAAGGTGGCGGCGTGGGCGTGAGTCTTGGGAGTGGCCGGGGGAAGGGGGGTAGCGAGGGTACCCTCCCCCTAGCCTGAATCCGTGTCCTCAGCTGCCATGCCCATCACCCGTCGCCCTCACCCCTGACCTTCACCCCCCCCCCCCCTCGCTGGCTTTCTAGGCCTTCGTGGTAATTAGTGTTGTTATTTGATGAATCACTTCCCGTCGCCGCGCCGCCGCCGCCTGTGTTGCGGCAACGCGCTGTTTTGTCGAGCTTTGTTGTGCCTCGCGTCGCCCACCCTCGTCTCTACGCCTCGCCGTCTCACTCTCACCCCTCCTCACCCCCCTTACCCCCCTTACCCTCACCCATTTCCTCACCCTCACCCTCACCCCCCCTCCCCGCCGCTCGCCGCGCTGAGAGACTCTTTTCATTATTTCATTATTTTTTGTTTCCTGCGAACAGGTTTCCTTTGGGGGGAGGAAGAGGTAATGTTTCCTGCGATGTACGATTCAATTATCCATATTAATGACTCATAGTTTTTAATTGAACACGAGCAGCATCGGCGTGCTGGGGGGCAGGGCGGGGCGGGGCGGGGGGAGCGCCTTTTGGGGGGCGAACAGGAGCCGGGGCTGCGGGGCTTCTTTATGGCGCCTTAAAGGACGCGGCGCGGACAAAACATAAACAGAAATAGAAAGGTGCAATTAAGAACAGCCGCCGCGTACCCTGGAAACGGCAGAGTTTTTACCTGCTCCTTCACGTTCTTTAGGAGGCGATAGATTACCACCGCCTGGACGGGGCAGGTTCCAGGCGTCCGGACCCACCTGGGAGGACCGGCCGCTGGGGAGCCTCGGGGGACGCGTCAGGTGACTAACACTGGAGGACACACTTCATTATCAGCGTGTAGGAGCTGCTGACACCTGCTGCCACGCCTAGTTCGGCACCGTATCTTAGGGCGAGGCACACACCCCTCCTGTCTCGCACGCTACACTGCACATAGACGATGCACCCCCTCGACCAGTCACTTCAGTGCGTCTGTGTGCTTCTGAGGGCCGTGGGAGTACAGTGTGTGGCACCATATCTCTGGACGAAGCACCGGAGCAGCCACTGTGGTCTTGTCTCGCACCCTGCACTGCACACCAAACCTAGGACGCTACCCATCACTCCGCGGGGCCGTAGTTCATCTCTGGTCCTGAAGAATGGCGTCCAGAGAAGTATATCACACGACTTAGGAGAAAGCACGTGATACAGAGGAACAGAAGCATCCTTAAGGAACCTAGGATGCAGTGTTTTACCCCGGAGTGTCATGGTGCATCTGGGTTACTGAAGAATAGCGTCAGGAGAAGGATATCACACGACGTAGGAGAAAGCACGATGCACAATGAGACAGCAGCATCCTTAAGCAGTCTAGGATGCGGGTTTTTTTACTCCTTAGAGTCTTAGGGCATCTGTGCTTCTGAAGAATGGCGTCAAGGGAAGGATATCACACGACGGAGTAATAAACACGACGCATAATGAGACAGCAACATCCTTAAGGAACCTAGGATATCCTTTTTTACTTCTTAGGGTCCTAGGGCATATGAGCTCCTGAAGGATAGCGTCAAGGGAAGGATATCACACAACGCAGGAGAAAGCAAGGACGACAGAGGAATACCAGCATCTTAGGACACCCAGGATGCCGTTTTTCACCTGCAGAGCTCCTGAAGGATAGCGTCAGGAGGAAGGACAGCACACGACCCGGGGTAAACACGGTGCCCACGACTCCCGCCAGCCCGAGGGTCGTCGCCGCCGCCGCTCCGTCAGTGTCAGGCTTATCTGGGGCGACGCTCCCTCGATTTGTCGCTGTTCCGCCTTGTCTGATGGCGGTGATGGGGCGCCGGCCGGAGACTGTGGCGGGGGCGGCGGTGGTGGTTGTGGGTAGTGGATGAGGGTAGTGGTGGTGGTGGTGGTTGCGGTGGTTTTGGGAAAGGGGTAGTGGTGGTGGGTATAGTGAGGGTAGTGGTGGTGGTGGTTGTGGTGATGAAAGTGGAGAAGGTGGAGGTGGTGGTGGTGGTGGTGGTACATCCAACTAATAGCGGAGGAAGAGGCCGATGGAAGGTGATAGTGGAGAGATAATTGGGATGAGGTGGAGGTGGAGGCGGTGGATAGGCGGACACACACACACGCACACACACACACACACACACAGACATTAACGCACACATGGAAGCCACTCTGTATTTCGCCTTGATAACGGAGGATCGGTTGGCGAGATCACAGGGTCGAGGCGGCGGCGGCGGCGGTGGCGACTCCAAGGTATTATTAAAAGCAGAAATCACACGTTGCGATCCTTACGTGAGGAGGAGGAGGAGGAGGAGGAGGAGGAGAAGGCAGATAAGCACAACCAGGAAGAAGAAGGAAAGAGACTTAGATGAAGGAGGAACACGAGGAGAATTATGAAAAAGAGGAAGAGACTGAGGAAGGGAAGGAGGAAGAGAAGAAGGAGAAGCAGGAAGGTGAAAATAAAAAGACAGATGAAAGAGGAAATGAAGGACGAAGACAAGGAGCAGAATTATGAGGAGGAGGAAGAAGAGGGGAAGGATAAATAAGAGAAACAGGAAGATGAAAAAGAAGACTTGGATGATGGAGGAAGAGAAGGAAGAAGACGAAGAGAAGTATTATGAAGAAGGAAATGAAAAAAAAAGGAAGGAGGAGAAGAAATAGACGGAAAGGGGAAGATGAAGAAGGGAAGAAATGGTAAAAGAAACACAAGAATAAAAGTAGGCACCAGAAAAAAAGAGAGATAGAGGGGAAGAAAGGGTGAACGAAGACACAACCAGAAGAGGAGGAGTAGGAAAGAGGGAAATGAAGAAAGGAAAAATGGAATAATGGGTAAAAAGCAACCTGATAAAGATACAGGCAGAGGAAGAGGAGGAGGAGGAACAGGATAGCTAGAGGCAAAGAGAGAGAGGGACAAAGAGGCATATGTATTATTTATCAAAGTTACCCCGACTGCGTGATCTTCCCACCTTGATTACATATTCATTAACGTGCTCAAATAGGGAGGTGGTGAGTCGGGCCAGTGAAACTCAACCTCCTCCTCCTCCTCCTCCGTTCTCTCTCTCTCCCTTCTCCCCCTTCGGCCAAATCTTCCTCCCGCTGAGTGATGTGGCCGAGATATCGAGATCGGCTTAAGGTGTGGCTCCAGTTTTTAAGTCGGGGAAGTGTGATGGAGTGCTCGGCTGCTCTGGTTTGTGCTGTATCAGAGTTGTGAGGAAGGAGGGACCGAGCTCTGTAAGGGGTGAAAGAGCCTGGCGGGTTGTGGACAGAGATACATAGATACATAGACATATATAGTGTTCGATTGCTGTGCTGTATCGGGGTTGTAAGGAGGGACCAGGTTTTGTAAGGGGTGAAAGAGGCTGTCAGGAAAGTAGCTAGATAGAGATGGATAGATAGATAGATAGATACACAGTGGTCTTATGCTGTGGTTTGGCCTCCGCTGTGCTGTATCGGGGTTGTAAGGAGGGACCTGGTTTTGTAAGGGGTGAAAGAGTCTGTTAGGAAAGTAGCCAGATAGAGATAGATAGATATATTGATACACAGTGTTCTTCTGCTGTGGTTTGGCCTCCGCTGTGTTGTATCAGGATTAGGAGAAACAAATGAGCTCTATAAGGGATGAAAGAGTCTGGTAAGGAATGTAGTTAGATAGATAGATAGATAGAGAAATAGAAGCTTATTGTTATTGTAGCTAGGTAGACAGGTAGATGCATAAATAGATTGAAGTTTAGCGGTAAAAAAAAAAACTACTGAATTTGTATAGGCCTAGAGTGAAAACGAGGAATACGTAAAAACACACACATATCATCATCATCATCATCATCATTATCATTATCAGAGGTCCCCAAAAGAAACGAAGCAAATCATAATAATTGTTTTCACTCCCCTCCTCCCTCTTCCTCTTAACTCCCTTCCTCTTCACTCCTCCTCCTTTCTACCCTCTCGCCCCTTCCTTTTCGGGGTTGTTGATTGTTCAAGTAACTCTCCTTCGGTATCCTTGCTTAGTCCTGTGGGCGGAGAGGATGGAACCGTGGCGAAAGGAAGACTGGAGGAGGAGGAGGAGGAGGAGGAGAAGGAGAAGGAGAAGGAGAAGGAGAGAGAGAGAGAGAGAGAGAGAGAGAGAGAGAGAGAGAGAGAGAGAGAGAGAGAGAGAGAGAGAGAGAGAGAGAGAGAGAGAGAGAGAGAGAGAGAGAGAGAGAGAGAGAGAGAGAGAGATTGCCGTTACTAAGAGAAACTGACGGGGCGGGAGGGAGGGAGGGAGATAGAAAAGGAGAGAGGGAGAGAGAGAAAAAAAAAGAGGAAGAGAACGAGAAGGCGATGTGATAAAGAGGAGGAGGTACTGCCAGAGAGAGAGAGAGAGAGAGAGAGAGAGAGAGAGAGAGAGAGAGAGAGAGAGAGAGAGAGAGAGAGAGACGGCTGTGGTATAGGGTGAAAAATGGTTGACAGGGTGGGAGGTTGAAGAGAGAGGTGAAGAGGGAGACCAACCAACCCCTCCCCCCTTGCTCTCCCCTTCCTTCCCTCCCCTCCCCTCCCCTCCCCTCCTGTGGTGATGGGGAGCGATAGTCATCAGTCGCGGAGGTTAGCGAGGCCCTCCACCTCCCCCCTTCAACCCCCCCTCGACCCCCTGCCCCCTCCCCTTCCCTTTCACCCCCTCCCCTTCATTCCTTTCCTCCCTTCAACCCCATTACCTCCTCCCATCCCCTTCTCTTAATTTTCTCCCCTACACCCCCCCCCCACTTCACCTCCATCACCTCCTCCCCTACTCTTCATCCCCTACCCCTTCCTCCTTCACTCCCTCGACCCCTTCCCTCCCCACTCGACCCCATTACCTCCTCCGTTCCCCTTCTCTTCAGTTTCTCCCCCTTCACCCCCCACTTCACCTCCATCACATCCTCACCTTCATGTCCTCCCCTACTCTTCATCCACTACCCCTTCCTCCTTCACCCCCTCGACCCCCTTCCCCCTCCCCCCTTGACCCCCTTCTATCCCCGAGCAACTGTATTTTTTTTCGAGTTTAAATACTTTTTCCGCTCTCGTCTCTTGGGACCAGCGTGGAGGAGCCCATTGATCGCTATTGACATAATATATACCGTCCCGCGAGAGAGAGAGAGAGAGAGAGAGAGAGAGAGAGAGAGAGAGAGAGAGAGAGAGAGAGAGAGAGAGAGAGAGAGAGAGAGAGAGAGAGAGAGAGAGAGAGAGAGAGAGAGAGCATCAAATCACCAAAGACGAGAGTAAAGAAAGGAATGAAAATGAAAATAAGAGGAAGAAGAAAGATGAATGGCTGAGAAGAACGTAAAATGGAAGAGAATCAGAAGAGAGAGATCAAGAGGAGAAGGAAGTGTGTGTGTGTGTGTGTGTGTGTGTGTGTGTGTGTGTGTGTGTGTGTGTGTGTGTTAAGGTATCCCGAGTTTATGGCACAAAGTCGTGAGGTTTAAGTTTACGGCGACCACAACCACACCGTCGATTTTGTCAGTCTACCTTCCCCCCCCTCTCTCTCTCTCTCTCACCACAACTTGCTACTTCTCCTTCTTTTGGTTTCCTCCTCCTCCTCCTCCACCTCCTCCTCCTCCTCCTCCTCCTCCTCCTCTTTTTGTTCTCCTTCTCCTCCTCTCTTATCTCATCCTCTTTCTCTAATTTCCCCTTCCTATTCCTGCTCCCATTTTTTCCCTCCTCCTTTTCTCCTCGTCCTTCTTCTATATCTCCATTCCTCCATGTCTCTCACTCCCTGTCTTCACTCTCCAATAGACCTCTCTCCCTCTCTCTCTCTCCCTCTCTCTCTTTTCGTCACCCTACATACTCTCATTCCTTTCTCTCCAATCTCCCTCCTTGTCATTCCTCTTTCCCCTCACTCCATCCTTTCATCCCCTCCCTTTTTTTTTTAAGCATTTTTCATTCCTTGCTCTCTTCCTCCCTTGCTTCCTTCCTTCCTCCCCTACCTCACCATACTCAACTTCTCTCTTCTCTTATCCATGCACTTCGTTTTCCTCTCCTCTCTTCATCTTTCCTCTCTTTCCTTTTTCATCCCCTTCTCAACCCTAACATTCTCCTACCCTTCCATCCTCACATCATTCTCTGTTACCCTGTCCCTTCGTTTATCCTTCACTCCCCTCTCCTCCCTTTTTTTACCTTATCCTACACTTCATTTGCCCTTTTCTCTTCCTTTTTTATTTTTATTTTTCCATTCTTAGGCCTTCTCTGTCCTCTGTGCCCCTATCCTTCCTTCCTCTCTCATTCCCTCTTTTTCTTCCTACATCTTATCCTTCCCTTACTTTCCATTTTCAGTCCCTCTCAGTTATCCAGTCCCTTTCTCCTTTCCTTCATTCTCCTCTAACCTTCTTTTCCCTTTCCTTACCCTCCCACCCCCTTCCTTTTCGTTCTTCCTTCTTTCACTTTTTTTCTGTCCTCTGTCATTTTCAGTTATCTTGTCCCTTTCTCCTTTCCTTCCTTCCCCTCTCACCCCCTCCCTCCCTTTCCCTCCTCTCTCCTCTTCCTTCCATCTTCTCGCTCTTCAACGTACCCCATTGCCTGGAGAGCTCCGAGATGAGGGATGCTAAAAGGGTTGATCTCCCTCAGCCTCGCGCCAAGGAGATGAAAACGCCCAAGAAGTGGCAGGGAAAGGGGCCGAGAAGGGAAGAAACTATCCTCTTTTTTTTCCCTTCAGCTTGACAACGGAGGGAAAAAAGTAGGTTGCTGACTTTTTCCCTGTCTTTCCTCCTTTTTTTTTTTTTTTGTGTGTGTGTGTGTGTGTGAGGGATAACGAAGGGTAGTTAGCTAGGAAGAGGAAGAAGAGGAGGAGGAGGAGAGGAAGACTAGAGGAGGCAGATCTTCCCAATTACCGGCGTCTGATTGTAATTGGATAAAATCAAACGGATCTTCGCGGTTCCCCCTCAAAATCCAGTTAGGGCACCATAAGAGGGGAGGAAGGGAGACTCGGTGGCGACGCTGGAGTAGTCGTTGTCGTAGTAGTAGTAGCAGTAGTAGTAGTAGCAGCAGTAGTAGTGAGAAGATGGAAATAGGAAGTTAAAAATAGGGAAATACTGTGGTGTTGTTGGTGGTGGTGGTAATGGCTATGGTAGTGGTAGTAGTAGTAGTAGTAGTAGTAGTAGTAGTAGTAGTAGTAGTAGTGGTAATAATGGAAGCAAATGAGAGTGTTGGTTTCACAATATCCTCCGTCTTTCTTCACACACACACACACACACACACACACACACACACACACACACACACACACACACACACACACACACACACACACTCCCTCCCCCTCCGTGCCTCCCTTTAATACACACGCAGCTCAATTTTTCCTACTTTTGTTTGCGGAATGTGAGTTGGTGTGTCCTTTGAAGCCCCTAAAGACGCGCCGGGCGGCTCCCTTTGTCACCCTTACCCTTACGGCCCTTCCCTTTACCCCGCCCTTTATTATTCCTCACTTTTCTCCTCTTCAACGACTTTTTTTTTCCTTTTAGCTCTTCATTTCTATATGTCTTTCTCTTGATGTCTATATATTCCTCATTTCTTCTCGTTCTCCTTTATTTCCTCCTTTTTTTCCCTCATTATTCTCTATCGCGCTTTTCCTTTTGTCTTCCCTTTTTCTCCTATTTTCACCTTTTTCATTCTTCTCTGTTTCCTTCTTCTATCCTTTTGTCATCCTTGCCGTTTCGTCCCTTCTTTTTCTTCTGCCCTTTTCTCCTTTTCAATAGCCCGGTTTTTTTTCTTTTTTTTTTTTTTTTCTTTTTTCTTTCGGGTCTTTAAGCTGCCCGTTTCTGTATCTCTCTTTGTGTCTGTGTCCCTCTTCTCTCTCTTTCTCTTTCTCTCTCCCTCTTTCTTCTCTCTCTCAAGCCTCATCAATTTAATTTCTCTTCGGCTCTCCCTCCCCGACCTTCCTTCTCTCTCTCTTTCTCTCTCTCCTCTTAAGGCTTGTCACATTTTGAAGTCTTCTTTTGTAACGATGTCTTTGCCTTCGTCTGTGTCTCGTTTTATTTATTTTTTCCTTTATTTATAGTTTGTGGTTTTATGAAGTTGTTGTATTTTTTTTATTTTTTTTTTATTATGGCGTTTTATCTATTGCTTCTGTTCCTTTTTTAATTGTTGGAAGGTATTATTTTTCTTCTTATTTTTAGTTGTGTGTTTATATGTATTGTTATTGTTGAATCTGGAGTGATGTGATTTGTTATTTATATATATTTCGGTGTTATTATTACTATTATTATTTTCTTATATTATTCTGTGTTTTCTTTTCTTACTTTACGCTTTATTTGAACTGTAAGTCAGTGTGATTTGTGTCTCATTTATTTGGCCTCTTCATCGTCCCCTGACTTAAACCTCTTAAATTGCTTTCTTCCTCCTCCACATCTTCCTCCCCCTCCTCCTCCTCCTCCTCCTCCACTCCCCACCTAGGCCTTCCTTTCCCTCCTAACCTGCCACCCCCACCTGAGCGTAAAACAGGGTCTTTTTGATAATGACGATAATAATGATGATATACGAGGGGAGTTCTTCTTTTCTAATTCTTTTACGACCTTCCTTTGCCGCGGCGGGCTGAGTGGCCGTGCGCGGCATTCACCGGGCTTAGCGAGGCGTGACAGATGACACCGAACGTTTTTTCACTGCATTGTTACCGTTCCTTCTGCGGCCACTGGAGCGGTGAGAGCTAATGCCTTCTCTCTTTTTCTCCCCCTCAGGTACGATGCTTGGCGGAACAGGTGTGTGTGTGTGTGTGGCAGACGGAGAGAGGGAGAGACCGGTAGCGTTCAGGTAGGCAATTAACCTGCAAACTCACCTGGGCAGCTGTGTGTGTGTGTACCGGTGGGTCTAAAGGGGTTCACCTGGTCTGTGTGTGTGTGTGTGTGTGTGTGTGTGTGTGTGTGTGTGTGTGTGTGGCTGGCTGTCAGAATTACGGGTTAGTGCATTGGACAGTGAAAACGAGGCGAAGGAAATGCGGGTGACAGTGAAAATATGGGTGGCTATGGAGTGGACGGTGAAATACGAGGGAGCGGACGGTTTAGCAATGAAGGAGGAGGAGGAGGGGGGGAGCTTGAGGTCAAAGGTTACGAGGCAGCTTAAAAAAACATCACAACATATAAATAACGCGTCAGCTGTTGAGGGCGAGACAGTAATGCCGCCTTGATGACTGACAATGACGGATAGGCGGAGTTTTATGACCCTTTAAAAGATGCACGACGTCGAGGAAAGCTGATAGAAAACGAGGAGGAAGAAAACGGGAGGTGGGTGGAGGAGGAGGTGAAGGAGGAGAATGGAGAGGTTGGGTGGAGGGGAGGGAGATGAAGGAGGCGGTGAAGGAAGGGAATGGAGAAGTTGGGTGGAGGAGGAGATGAAGGAGGGGAATGGAGAAGTTGGGTGGAGGGGAGGGAGATGAAGGAGGAGGTGAAGGAAGGGAATGGAGAGGTTGGGTGGAGGAGGAGATGAAGGAGGGGAGTGGAAAGGTTGCGTGGAGGGGGTGTGGAAGAAGATTGGTGAAGGAGGTGATTTGAGAGGTTGTGTGGAGGGGTTGAAGGATGGGAGTCGAGAGGTTGTGTGGAGCGGATGAAGGAGAAGATGGGTGAAGGAAGGGGTGAAGGAAGAGATTCAGGAGGTAGGTTGGGGTGGAGAAGGACTGCAAAAGGAGGAGGTGAGGAGAAGGAGGAGAGTCGAAGTGGGGTCTGGCAGCGGCGTCGGCCCTAAACACAGAACACCATCGGCCATCGCGCGGAGCAAGACAATTATAGGTTAACAGACTCACTGGATAAGACGCCGCCTTGTACGGTAAATGTGGAGTGAATTCCTTCCTGCTCAGCCGCTGGGGGACGGAGCGCCGGGGTCTGGCTGGGGTCACTAGGCAAGACGAGACTGGAGGAGGAGGAGGAGGTAAAGAGGATGGAGAATTGAAGATGAAGATGAAGATGAGGGGGGAATAGAAAGGGGAGATGGAGGAGGAACAGGAAAAGAAGGGAGGAAAAGCAAAAGTTATAACAGAAGGAGAAGCAGAAAAAGGAGGAGGAGGAGAAAAAGGATGATAAGGAAGATAGAGATGAAACAGGAGAAAAAGAGAAGGAAAAAATAAGAATAGAAATCAAAAGAAAGAAAAGACAATTGATACCAAGACTAAATAAATGAGAAATAAAAATAAGAAATAAATAACAAATAAATAAGAAACAATAAATGGAGAAATACTGAAACAAAGAACCTGAAACCTGACGAAGCAGAACCAGAAGAAAAAGAAGAAGGAGGAGGAGGAGGAGGAGGAGGAAGAGTAGCACCACCAACACAAGGAGGAGGAGGAGGAGGAGGAGGAGGGAGACCACGCAGAAGAAACAACTCACCTCCAGAATTAGCATCGTGATACGCGGGGGCCGACGATCGCAGGGCTTTTTGCGTTCGTCGGGAGCGCGGACTTTCTCTCCCCGGCCGTAAGTCAGAGGTCTGGGCAACGTGCAATATTCCGGGTGCTTGATCACGGGTGTCTGACGGAGGGGACGCAGAAGGGAAGGAGGAGAAGGTGGAGGTGGAGTGAGGTGCCCCGGGTTGTATAGAGGTCGAGGGTGGGGGGTGAGAGGGCGTGTTCGTGGGGGTATGTATGTATGTATGTTTGTATGTGTTTGTATCTTAGCGTTGACTTCCTCCCCTTCTCCCCTTGGTTCGTGTGTGTGTGTGTGTGTGTGTGTGTGATAGGGGCTTTTGTGTGTACGTGTCTGGGTCTTGTGTATGTGTAGCGGGTCTGAGGTGGGTGTCAATAGGTGTGTGTGTGTGTGTGTGTGTGTGTGTGTGTGTCTGGAGTGGGGAGAAAGAACATTAGATCACCAAAGGGCGGACTAAAGAAAAGAATATAAGAGAAAGCAACAAAGATGAATGCAGGAGGATGTAGAAGAGAATCAGGAAGGAGGAGGAGGAGGAGAAGGAGGAATAATAAATGGAGAAGATGGAAGAAAAGAGGAAGTAACAAGGAGGAGATAGATAAATGAGAAAGAAAGTGGACGAAAGAGAGGAATGGAAGCTAGCAGAGTGAGGAATTCAGATACAGGAAAAACAGTCGAAGTATTAACAGGAGGAGGAGGAGAAGTAATATACAGAATAGATGGAAAAAGAAAAAAGAAAGATAAAATATGGAAGAAAGAGAGGAATGATGAAGGCAGAAATATAGATGCAGGAAGAATAGTCAAAGTATTAGTAGTAGTAGGGGGAGGAGGGGGGTAACATCAACAGAAGGAGGAGGAGGAGGAGGAGAGGGGGCGTTTGAGGGCTTCGGGCTTGGTAATGAACGCTTCTGTAGTGTTCCCGCGTCGCTTCCTGGTATGGCTCAGCGCTTTCTCCCGCAGCACAGATTCTACCACGATAAATCTTCTCTTTTTCCACTACCTCATGCTTCGCCTCCTCCTCCTCCTCGTCTTCCTCCTCTTCAGAATCTCCATCGTTTTCTGCGTCCTGTTTTGCATCAATTTTCTGTTTCTTTTGTTTATTGTTTTCTCTTTAACCACTCCCTCTTCGTCCTCCTCTTCAGTCCTCCCATTTTCTTTTCCCGACTCAAGTTCTGCCTCTGTTTCCTGTACCTCCTATTACTTTCTCTTCTCTCTCTGTTTCCTCCTTCATTTCAACTTTATCCTCTTCCAGTCAACTCCTGTGTCTCCTATTCCTTTCTCTTCTCTCTGTTTCCTCCTTCATTTCTGCTTCATCCTATTCCTATCAAAAACTTTCTTTCCTCACCTCCTTTTTATTCACTATTCATGCTGCTGATTTATTCCTCTGCTTCCTCCTCGTCCTTGTTCACATTATATTCCTCTTCTTTCTCTTCCTCCATATACTTTTACGTATCTGGCTTCTTCTTACGTTCTCATCCTCTTTTTTATGCACCTCTTCCTTCTCCGATCCTCTTCTTCCTTCTCCTCCTCCTCCTCCATCTCAGAAGCAGGACGCACACACTCCCCGCCTGTGATTACCGTCTCTGCTCCACTTGTGACGCGGCGACTCAGGACCAAACTCAAATGAAAACTTAAATTATTGTCCCCCGTTTGTGTACCTTCGCGGGGCGGCGGTGGCGGCTTCAGAGGAGGAGGCGGAGGAGGAAGAGGTAGAGGCGAGACGAGGCGCTCCGCTCTCCTTTTTTTTTTTTTTTTTTTTTTTTTTTTTTTTACCAAGTCTGAGGAGGCTGATGCGATGCTTGTTTGTTTAGCAGGTTGAAGGGAAGGGAAAGTGGGCGTATGTACAGGTGTTGACAGGTGTGTGTGTGTGTGTGTGTGTGTGTGTGTGTGTGTGTGTGTGTGTGTGTGTGTGTTTGTGTGTGCGGTGACTGTATAATGTGGGAAGCAACTACGATTTCCATAACACTATAAATAATTGAGTGTGTGTGTGTGTGTGTGAGAGAGAGAGAGAGAGAGAGAGAGAGAGAGAGAGAGAGAGAGAGAGAGAGAGAGAGAGAGAGAGAGAGCGGGCAGGTAGACAGGTAAGGTAGGTGGGTAGGCAGTACTAATGAGCGGGAAAAGAGCGTGAGGTGGTGCCCTTAAGCAGGTGTCAGAATCTTAATCAGCCATCAGTCGTGAGGACCTGAAGGTGTTGAGGCTAATTCGTGTCTTGGCCTCAGGTGTGTGAAGGTGGGTCGGGGTAAGGGGTCGATGGGAAGGGGGAGGAAGGGAAGGAGTTAGAAAGGGAGAAGGGGAGGTCGAAGAGGTCTATAGGTGTGTTGCAAGACGCTAAAGCCAGGTAAAGGTAACAGGTATGGGAAGTATAGTGTAGAGAGGAGAGACAGATGTGATAGGAGAGAAAGAAAGAGGAGGAGAGAAGAGAAGAAGTATATTAAAAGAGGTAGGAAAGGTGAGATAGAAAAGAAGAAGAGAGAAGTAGAGGAGAAGAGATAAGTAAAGAGAAAGGAAAAGAGCATTTAAGAAAGGAAGAGAGAAGGAAAGAAGAAAAGAAGAGGTGGATAAAGCTAACAGGCATGGGGGAACTTATGTAAAAGAGAAAGTTGTGAGAAAAATGTGCTAGGAGAAGAGAGGAAAGGAGAGAAGAAAAAGTAGATAAAGCTAACAGGTATGGGAAACTAATGTAGAAAAGAGAAAAGGGAAAATGATATGGTAGGAGGGAAGAGAAGAGAAAAGCAGAGGTTGTATTTAGAGCGAACTGGTAAGGGGAACCAATTTAATGAGGAGAGAAAGGTGTGGCAGGAGAGAAGAGAAGGAGAGGAGAAGGGGAGGAAAGGTGGTAGGGTTAGAATCAAAGTCATGTGTGTTATTTATGTATACAAGAAAGGTGAATTAAAATGCAGGTGTGTGGAAGGGGAATAGCAGAGAGAGAGAGAGAGAGAGAGAGAGAGAGAGAGAGAGAGAGAGAGAGAGAGAGAGAGAGAGAGAGATGATCGTGGTGGATGCTGTGAAGGGATTGGAGATGAATGATGGAGAGACATGAGAAAGGAGGAAGAGGAGGAGGAGGTAAAACTGATGAGCATAAAGACATACTGAGGTGTTAAAAAATGAGAGAGAGAGAGAGAGAGAGAGAGAGAGAGAGAGAGAGAGAGAGAGAGAGAGAGAGAGAGAGAGAGAGAGAGAGAGAGAGAGAGATGAAGAAGATGGAAGGGCAAAAATCATGTTAATAATAAGAGAAAACCAAAATAGACGTGAAGAAAGAGAGAGAGAAGGAGGTGGAGGTGGAGGTGGAGAAGGGGTTAATGAGGTGGAGGTGTGGAGAGGTTAACGTGGAGGTGAGAGGGAGGAGGTGCGTTGAGCGTATCATTGGTCGATCGAGGGACAGTGATTAACGAGCTGGACGTTAAATAATTACACGATGTTAAGGCGATAATTCAGCCCTTTTACCCGACCCGTTCATCGCCTCCCCTTGAGATTACGACGAGGAGGTGGAGGAGGAGGAGGAAGAGGAATAGAAGAAGCAGAAGGAGGAGGAGGAGAGAAAACGAAGGATTGAATAACGAGGATGAAGAGGTGAAGCATGAAGAGAACAGGAAAGAGGAGAAGGAAAAGAAGAAAAAGAAGAAAAAAGATCAAGAAAAAGAAGGGAAAATGAAGAGGAGGAAGAGAAGAAGAGGCTAAAGGAAGAGGAATAAGAAAGAAAGGTCGGAGAAAAATAAGGTATTACAGAGGGAAGATGAGGAGGAGGAGGAGGAAGAGAGAGAAGAAGAACCAAAACCAGAGAACAAGAGGAGGAGGAGGAGGAGGAGGAGAAAAAAGAAGAGTTGAAGAATGAGAACGAGAAGATGGAGCACGAGGAGAACAAGGAGGTGAATTAAGTGGAGGAGGAGGAGGAGGAGGAAGAGGAAGAGGAGGAGGAGGAGGAGGAGGAGGAGGTGATGATACGCGCGTGAGAAACAAAGTGGCGTTTGGAACCTTTTCTTTCACACGCGAACAAAAGCCAACAATGGAACACACACACACACACACACACACACACACACACACACACACACACACACACACACACACAAAGCAAAACCCACACCACAGTAAAAAAAAAAAGGGAGGGAGGAAGTCTTGTATGGAGGAGGAGGAAGAAGAAGAAGAAGAAGAAGAAGAAGAAGAAGAAGGAGAAGAAGAAGAAAAGTTAAGCTAATGACCCTGAAAACGAAATAACACAAAGAAAAATAAAAAGAGAAAGAGAAAGATGAAAACGATTAGGCGAAAGCAAAACAGAGGAAAGAATAAAAAAAAGGAAAAAAGTTAAAAAAAAAGAAAGATATGAGCAAAAAAAATCTACCTGGCATGCTGAACAGGTGAGGGTCGCGAGGGCAGGTAACGAGCAGGTAGTTAAGGAGTCACTAACCACCCCGACCAGGCGTTACGAGTCGTTATGTCCCTGTACCTTGGCGCTGATTCCAGGCTGATAGCGCTCATGATTACTCTAACGACACCCCTTCACCTTCCTCCCTTCACCCCTTCTTTCAGTGCCCCTCCTCTTCCTCCCCTTCTGCGCGCTTCTCATCCCTTCCATTTCTGCCCCTTCTTCACCCCTTCATTTCCCTCTCTTCACCTCTTCCCTCCATTTCACCCCTTCTTTCAGTGCCCCTCTTCTCCTCTTCCTCCCCTTCTGCGCGCTTCTCATACCTTCCATTTCTGCCCCTTCTTCACCCCTTCACTTCCCTCTCTTCACCTCTTCCCTCCATTTCACCCCTTCTTTCAGTGCCCCTATTCTTCTCCTCTTCCTCCCCTTCTGCGCGCTTCTCATACCTTCCATTTCTGCCCCTTCTTCACCCCTTCACTTCCCTCCCTTCACCTCACCCCTCCCTTTCACCCCTGCCCCCTCCCCCTCTTGCCCCCCTTTTCCTTTCCCTTCACCCTTTCCCTCCTTACTCCAGTTCACCCCTTCCTCACTCCCCCACTTCACCCCTTCTCTCTCTGCATCCCTTCACCCTTTCCTCTCTTACTGAGCGCTCGGAAGGGGTTAATAGGAAGGGGAGGGAAGGGTAGAAGGGGTGGAAGGGGTTGGAGTTGCTAGGCACAAAGACATCATAAAAACTACAGGTATGGGGATGCAGAGGAGGGGAAGGGGGAGGGGAGGGGAAGGGGCGTTTGAAGAGCCTGTTTGGCGAGGCTGACGGCTGAGTGAATGTGTGTGTGTGTGTGTGTGTGTGTGTGTGTGTGTGTGTGTGTGTGTGTGTGTGTGAAAGACGTGTGGGTGTGGACGAGAGAGAGAGAGAGAGAGAGAGAGAGAGAGAGAGAGAGAGAGAGAGAGAGAGAGAGAGATCCTTCTGAGGAGTCCCCCTGAGGCATAGGATTGTGTGACCAGACAATGTTATGACGCCCCTCCTAAGTAGAAAGAAGGAGGAGGAGGAGGAGGAGGAAGAGAAGGAGAAGAAGGAGGAGCTAGACGTCTCGGAGGAGGAGGAGGAATATTGATACAGCCTGATTTTCTTCCTCACTTTCTCCTCCTCCTCCTCCTCCTCCTCCTCCTCTTCATCTCCCTCATGATCATCAGAATCGACGTAGCAGTCATGGTCATCGTTCTCTTGACAGTAGACATGAATTTACACCTCGTCTTAGCCTGTGTGTGTGTGTGTGTGTGTGTGTGTGTGTGTGTGTGTGTGTGTGTGTGTGTGTGTGTACGCTCCAAAGTGTTGCGCATCAATTTTCATTTCCCTTAACGCCCCTTTTTTTTAAGCCTTGCGTGCGATACTGTTTGTCTTGGTGGATGTTGCGTGTGTGGGGCGAGTGTTGCGTGAGTGTGTTGCGTGTGCGTGTGCGTGTGTAGTCGGCTCGAGGCCTGGGGCGGGAGAAAGCGTTGCCAGGCCTTTAGAATGTGTTGTCGGGTGCTGTGTTGCGTCTATGCCACTCCGTAAAGGCTATTTTGAGTTGCTTGTGTTGCGAGAAGGATAGGGAAGAGGGGTTTGGATGTTCTATCTATCTGTATCTATCTATCTACGGGAGAAAGTGTTGCCACGCCTGTAGAGTGTGTTTCTGGGAGTTGTGTTGCGTTTATTCCACTCTATATATGTTTTGAGTTGCTTGTGTTGCGAGGAGAGTAGATAAAAGGGTGCGTTGTTCTCTCTATATCTATATCTATCTATCTACCTTTTTCTCCTCGTTTTGTTGCGTGTATGTCAACAATATGTCTGTTTTGAGTTGTTTGTGTTGCGAGAAGAGTAGGGAAGAGGGTGTAGGGTGCTCTATCTATCTATATGTGTCTATCTATCTATGTATCTTTCTCTCCCTCCCTCTCGTTCTCCATTTCTCTCTCATGTAGTCAACCGAAACTAACACGATCATTTCAATTCACTTCCCTTCAGAACGTCCATCTTTCATCTCTTCCTAACGCGCTGCAGCTGACCTCACCTCACCCCACCTCACCTCACCTTACTACACCTCACCATACCTAACCTTACCTGACCTAACCTAACCTAACCTCACTGTCCCATACCTCACACTCCTGTCACCTAACCTAACCTAACCTCACCGTCCCACACCTCACCTCTTCCCCGTCTCCTCTCTACCCTCCTACCCCAGCCATGTTACCTTCCCACCGTTCCCTCGTGTCTAAGTGGGCCTGTAACTCCCCTTAACTACTTGTTCGTCCACTTGAGCCACACATTCACTCCCCGCCATGACTACGAACTCCGGACTTTGCGAACCGATCCTCCTTCCCGCCGCTTACATATTCCAACTCTCTTTTATGTGCATTGCCCGGCGCTGCAGCCTCTTAGCCCCCCGGGGAGTAGATGTGCGCCCCCCCTGGTGTCCCTCCGTACCCTCCTGCCCTCCTCACACCTCCCAACACCTTTTAAACCCCTCACAGCACCTCTGACATCACCCCCTCCCAGCTCCACCTCCCACCGCCACTTCCAGCATCACCATCTCCGGCATCTCGTCATTTCATCTTCTCTCTCCCAGCATCTTCGCATCCTGACGTATCCTGTATCTCTTCCCCACATGTGTCCTGCTCTCTCCTCCTTGCTCCCTCCCCTCCTGCACCCTTTTCTTACCTCCCTCCCTTTGCCCTTACCCTTTATTCCATGCCCTTTATGCCCCCATCATCCCTTTCCCACAAGCTCTCCTCCCTTCCCTTTTCATCGTTCCCACTGCATCCCCGCCTCCTCTTTTCACTCTCTCCCCCTTCTCCCTACCTGCCTCCATTCACACCTTCCTCCCTCCCTCCCTCTCTCCCCCTCTCTCTCCCGCCCTTCCCTTCCTTCTGCCTTTTCCACGCCTCTCTCGTTCTCTCTGTCTCTTCACACCTTCGTTTCTCTCCTCCTTGCCTCCTTATCTATCTTTCCATTTCTTCCAGTTCCCTTCTTTCTTCCTCCTTCTCTTCTTCGCCCTCTCTTCTTCTCTCCTCTCCGCATCTTTCTCTCTCCTCCATGTCTCCTCCCCCTCCTCCTCTTCTTCTACGTGCCCTTCTACTTCCTTTCATTGTCTCTTGTTCTCCTATCCTCCTCCTCCTCCTCCTCCTCCTCCTCTTCTTCTTCTTCATCCTTTCCTCTTCTCTCCTCATCTTCCTCCTCCACTTCTCCATGCCTTCCACTTCCTTGCATTGTCTCTCCAGGTCTTCTCCTCTCCTCCTCCTCCTCCTCTTTCTCTTCTCCACCCCTCCCTCTTCCCTCCTCTTCGTCTGCACCTTCTTCACGTCTTCTCCTCCTCCTCTTCCTCTTCTTCACCCCTTCCACTTCCCTCATCTTCGTTGGCAGCTTCTTCACGTTTCTTCTCCTCCTCCTCTTCCTCTTCTTCTTCCCTTCCTCTTCCTCTTCCTCCGCAGCTTCGTCACCAAAAATCACGGTCTGGGAAGCGCCACTCGAGCAGGTCAAGAAAAAGAGAAAAAAAAAGGAAAAAAAAGAAAAACCTCCGCTGCAATTAGGAGTTTTGTTTCCTCTCCCCATTTCACTCTCTCTCTCTCTCTCTCTCTTTGTGTTTTCTGTGTCTGGATATGACTCAATCTGTATCTGTGTGTTTGTTTGTTGGTTAGTGTGTGTGTGTGTGTGTGTGTGTGTGTGTGTGTGTGCTTATCTGGTTAACTACGTATACATGTGTAAATTTGTGTGTACTTAGAAGGAAAAATATATATATATGCTGAGAAACTCCTCCTTTTCCTTCTCATCTTCTTCCTCCTCTTCATCCTCCTCCTCCTCCTCCTCCTCCTGCTTCTCCTTGTCTCTTCAACCATTCTCTTCCATTCCTTCATCCTTTATAATATCTTGTTTCACCCGTACTTCTCCATCTCCCTTCCCTTCCCCTTTATAATATTTTGACTCACCCCTCCTCCATCTCCCTTCCCTTCCCCTTTCTCTTATCTCCCCTCATCCCTCCTCCTCCTTCACCTCCTATACTCCTCCTCTTCCCTCCCCATCCCGCTTATCATATCAATCTATCTCCTCCACCTTCTCCCTTTCTTTCTCTTAAATTCATCTTCTTCATTCCTTGTCTGCTCTTACCTTTCTCCTTCCTTCCGACATCCTCCTCCTCCTCCTCCTCCTAAGGGCGTTAATTCCTCCTGATGAAGGCTGAGGGCGCTGACGAGGCCGCAGAGATCACGCAAATGACCCAAGACGACCTGAACCAGATTTGGGGGATTATTCAAGATGAGGGGGGAGGGGGGGAAAAGGGTTGAGGAGGGAGGAAGGGGGATGGAGGGGTGATGAGAGGAGGGGAGAGGGGTGATGGAATGGGGTCTCGGCGCCATGGGGAGTAAGAGGAAGGGTAAGCAAAGGGAGGGGAGCGTTATGGGCTATGGGAGGGGAGGAGGGGGGGTGAAGGAAAGGGGTGAAAAGGTGGTGAGGGAGTGGAGGAGGAGGGAGAGGGGGTGGGGAAAGGGAAGGAAAGGGGAGGTAAGCGCAATGGGGTTACGTGGGGTTAAGGGAAGGATAGGGTGAGAGAGAGAGAGAGAGAGAGAGAGAGAGAGAGAGAGAGAGAGAGAGAGAGAGAGAGAGTAGGGTACACATCATAAAGCCAAACTGAGAGAATATTAAGACAAACAGCTAAAAAGATAAGACCAAGGAGAGAAATAGACAGACAGACAGACAGACGGACGGACGGGAAGATGCTAACAGACAAGACAGACAGACAAGCGTATATATGAAGGTAATAAATATACGCAAAAATAGTGACAGAGAGAGAGAGAGAGAGAGAGAGAGAGAGAGAGAGAGAGAGAGAGAGAGAGAGAGAGAGAGAGAGAGAGAGAGAGAGAGAGAGAGAGAGAGAATAAAAGGAAGATAAGAAAAAGGGGAAATTGAAGACAGAAAAACATGGAGGGGAAGAACTGAAGGAGGGGGAGATGAAAAGGGAAGAATGGAGGAAAGGGAAGGAGAAGAGATGGAAGAATGGGAGAAGGAAGAAGAGAGGAAAGAATAGCAAGGGGAGGGGAAGTTTGCAAAAGAAATAGGATTGCAAAATGTGAAAGTGCTGTACCTAATGTTCTTTTATTTCTTTCATTTTTATCTTTTTTTATTTTGTTTATTTATTTGTTTTATTATTATTGTTATTATTATTATTTTTTTTTTTTTTTTTTTGTGTGTGTGTGTGTGTGTTTCGTGGTGGGTCATAAGTTTATATTAGTCATGGCGCAGATTAATGGCCGTCCAGCCTCCTTGCTCACCTGGCCCGCCGCTTATTAGGTGTTCCCGCGCAGGTGAGAGAGGGAATTTGTTTACATTTGCACGCGGTTCTTATCCTCTCCCAGGCTTGTTTGTTTGTTTACTCCTTCCCTCCCTCCCTCCCTCCCTCTCTCGCTCTCTCCTGAACTCTTGCTAACTTTACTTAATTTTATTCTTTTCTTTCTGTCACTCATTTTTTTTTTTTTTTTTGTATCCAGTTCGTATTTTTTCCATTTCTTCCTTCTCTACTTTTCTTGTGGTTAAGATGTTTAGCTTTTTCCTCTTTTATCATCTCCTTCACTCATTTTCCTTCCATTCTCCTTTTTTTTCTCCATTCTTTTCTCTTGTTTCATTTTTCATTTTTATCTTTCCCTTCTGTTCCTTCCTCCTGCTTTCTCCAGCCTCCTCCTTCCCCTCACTTTTCTACATCTCAGTTTTCCTTCTTCCCCTCTTTTCCTTTTTTCCCTCTTCCATCTTTAAGTCTCTCCACCTCCTCTTCCTTTCCCTCCTTTCCCCTCACTTTTCTTCTTCATTTCCCCATTCTTTCCCTCCCATCACACCCACCCCTCAACCATCCCCTCCTTTCTTTTCCTTCGCTTCCCTCTCCCCTCATTCCCCCCCCCCCCCCGTCAGTTAAGACCACTACAAGACCTTACACATTTGCAGTAGTTTGGCTCGGCTCATTAATTATACATGCCGCCACGGGTGTCAAGAACCGCCTGGGGGAACCCTGGGGAACCGCGGCACACACACACACACACACACACACACACACACACAACACACAAACTGAACCCTTTTCCTTCCTCTTGTTCCATCACCTCCTCCTCGTCCTTGTCTTCCTCCTCCTCCTCCTCCTCTTCCACCATTAACAACCACAGGGGCTCCTAAGACGGTGAAATCTCGCCTAAAGTCACATCTAAGTCTCCCTTAAGTTATGTGATAAACTCAAGGGGTGAGGAACAACATCCTTAATTAAAAAAAGAAAACTAAATATTACAGGAATCAGACGTGTTAAAAACTAAACACTTGAATGATACAGGAAATATACGTGTTCAAACCAAAATACATAAATAATACAGGAATTATACCTGTTAAAGGCCAAAATACATGAATAATACAGGAACCAAACGTGTTAAAGACCCCCAAAAAGTAGCAAAAAGAGGAAGAAAATACATAAATAGTACAGGAATCAGACGTGTAAACACCAAAAGGCACGAATTATACAGGAACCAAACGTGTTCATGCCAAGATACATAAACGATACAGGAATGAGACGTGTTAAAGACCCCAAAAAGTAGCAAAAAGAGGAAAAAAATGCCGCGCCAGTGAAGTCTGAAGAGGCGTTAGCGTGTCCTCGAGGCTGTGTGTGTGGAGTGGGACTTAAGTGGAGAGCAAGGCGGTGAGAGGGCGAGAGAGTGGAGGAGGAAGAGGAGGAGGAGGAGGAGGAGAAGGTGTGGTGTGGTGTGAGTCTAAGATTGACTGATGAGGTAGAAAGACTAAATCGATCCATATATCAAGGAGGAGGAGGAGGAAGAAGAGAAGGAGGAGGAGGAGGAGGAGGAGCGGGTAAATGGAGGATTAAGCAAAAGCAAAGAGAAGATGATAGTGGAAATTTGCATACATAAGTAATTACCTTCACACACACACACACACACACACACACACACATCCACGCACCATTTGGCTTTTTTTCTTTTTTTTTTCGTGCGGTAAGTGAAACAGATAGATGTGGGGAGAGAGAGAGAGAGAGAGAGAGAGAGAGAGAGAGAGAGAGAGAGAGAGAGAGAGGAGAGGAGAGGAGGGAAATAGAGATACAGAGAAGATGGAGGATTTGTATAGTAGTAGTAGTAGTAGTAGTAGTAGTAGTAGTAGTAGTAGTAGTAGTAGTATTTGTTGTTGTTGTTGTTGTAAGAAGAGGAGGAGGAGGAGGAGGAGGAGGAGGAGTAACAGGAAGACGAAGGAAAAAAAGAAAAGAAAAAACATGAGGAGGGAAAGTCGTTTTACCTGGTCGAGTTTTACCTGTTCAAGTGTTACCTGAGTCAAGTGTTTCCTAATCAAGTCATACCTGGTGGAGTCTTAGCTTGTCGAGAGCGAGACGGCTTGGAGGAGGAGCAGCGTCTGGGCACCGAGGTAACTGATCGCTTTTTCCAAGTCATTAAAACTCGGGCGGGGGTGGAAATTACCATAATGTGATGTAATTAAACCATAACCGCGGCGATTTATGGAATATTTTCGATTAGGGCCCCACCGTGAAATGAGAGAGAGAGAGAGAGAGAGAGAGAGAGAGAGAGAGAGAGAGAGAGAGAGAGAGAGAGAGAGAGAGAGAGAGAGAGAGAGAGAGAGATCCCCATAGTGTTCTCTTCATCAAGGTGAGCGAGTGAAAGTCCTGACGAGTTTCAGGTAAGAGATGTTCCTACCTAATTGCGTGGGAGCACAGGTAGACGCTCAGGTGTGGGGATCAACCTTCACCTTACCTGTGGATGTGAGGGGCAAGAAGTGACCCTGAGAGCCTCCCCTGTGTGACCTAAACCGTTCCCTTCTTACCCCTTCCTTCCCATTCCCTTAACTCCTTCTCTCCTCTTTTTTTTTCCATTGCATTTTTAAGTTGCTATCCACCTTCTCCTCCTTTCCGTTTTCATTCCTTCCCCTTCCCTTTCCCCTCCTTCCCCTGATCTTTTTCCACCTTCCCTTCCCTTCCCTTACCCTACCCTTACCTTACCTTACCTCTCTTCCCCTCCTTGTCCCTTCCTTTCCCTTCCCATCCTCCTCCCCTGCTCACCCTCTCCCTTCCTCCCCCTCCTCCCCCTTCCCTTCCCTTCCTTGCACTCACAGACACAGTAACAAAAAGATAAACAAGAGGCGAGAGGCATAATTACTCGAGGCAACAATTGTGCTAACGAAGAAGAAGGAAGTGCAGGAGGAGGAGGAGGAGGAGGAGGAGGGGAATGGGAAGAAAAAGTAAAAGGAGACTAAGAATGAGAAAGACAAGACGAATAGGAGAGAATAGAAAGGGAGAAGGTGAAGGGAAAGGAATGGAAGAGAAGGGGATAGGAGGAATGGGAATGAAAGGGTAAAAGGAGACTAAGAAATAGAAAAAACGAGGAGATGAAAAAAATGAAAGAAAAGTCAGTCGTGATAAAGAGGAAGGGAATGGAAAAGGAGGAAAAGGAGGTGGATCAAGAGTAGGAGGAGGACTAACTAGCAACGAGGAGGAGGAGGAGGAGGAGAAAGTCAGCGAAAACCAGGAGATAAGAAGACACAAGTTGGAAGCGATCTTGAAGGAGAATCATGAAGGATTATCCCGATGAGAAATCAAATATGAAAGAAGCAAGAAGGCGGGATTAATAACACGGGAAAGAGGAGGAGGAGGAGGAGGAGGAGGAGCAGGAGCAGGAGAGAGAGTGGCCGGGAGATTAAACCAAAAATAGGAGAGAGGAGATAAGAAATTAAAACAAAGGACCAGTGAATCGAAAGAGAGGAGAGAAGGGAGAGGAGGAGAGAAGAGGAGAGAGGAGTGGTAGGGAGGAAGCAAGGATTGAAGAGGAGATAAGAATTGAAAGCATAGAATCAGAGGACAAAGAGAAGAGCAGCTTAACCGAAGGAGGAAAGGTAAAACAAAGAAGGAGAGATGATAAAGATAGGAGGTGGAGGAGGAGGAGGAGATGAAAGTAGAGGAGGAGGAGGAGGAGGAGGAGGAGGAGGAGGAGGAGGGAGATAAACGTAAGCCAAATTAATTTAAGAAGAATATAAATAAGAAGATTCGATTAGTAGAGAGAGAGAGAGAGAGAGAGAGAGAGAGAGAGAGAGAGAGAGAGAGAGAGAGAGAGAGAGAGAGAGAGAGAGAGAGAGAGAGAGAGAGAGAATTAAGTTAGTGAGAAGTGAATTACGAGAGGAAGAGGAGGAGAAGAGTAGGAAGATGCGATTATAAGAAAGAAAAGGAAGAGGAGGAGGAGGAGGAGGAGGAGAAGGGAAGAAGTAATATCAAGGATCATAAACACAACAGGAAGGGGAGGAGATGGGGCGTGATGGGAAGATGGAGGAAATGGAAACCCCGTAGAGAGAGAGAGAGAGAGAGAGAGAGAGAGAGAGAGAGAGAGAGAGAGAGAGAGAGAGAGAGAGAGAGAGAGAGAGAGAGAGAGAGAGAGAGAGAAGAAGGGGGGAAACAGGTACGAAAGAGGAGAAAAGGATGAGGGAAAAAAGAGGGAAGAAGAGGAAAAAAGGATGAATAAAGAAAGGAAGCGAGAGAGAGAGAGAGAGAGAGAGAGAGAGAGAGAGAGAGAGAGAGAGAGAGAGAGAGAGAGAGAGAGAGAGAGAGAGAGAGAGAGAGAGAGAGAGAGAGAGAGAGAGAGAGAGAGAGAGAGAGAGAGTAGAGTCAAAGCCTCGGAAAACAGCAAAGTCTCCCCTCACCAAAAAAAAAAAAAGAAGAAAAAAAAAGAAAAAAGAAAAGGAAAAAAAAAGAGTAATCATCAAGGGAACAGGAAGGAAGAGGCGCTACTTAATTTCATCGCTCCTTTTGTGTTACTGAAAGAGGAAGGGGAGGAGGAGGGGAAGGGGGGGAGGGGAGGAAGGAAGGAAGGAGGGAGAGAAAGAAAATAGAAGGACAAAGCGGTGAAGGATGAAAAAGGAAGAGGGGGATAAAGGAGAAGGAAGAGACGGAGGGAAGGAGAGAGAAGAGAGAGGAAGAGGAAAGAACGGTGTAAGAAAGCGGTAGATGGAAGAAAAGAGAAGAGAGAGAGAGAGAGAAGGGTAGACAAGAGGAAAGAAAGGAAGAGGGAGAAGGAAACAGTAGAAGGAAAAAAAAGAAAAAAACAGGAAGAAACCATGATGGGAAAGAGAGAAAAGGGAAAGGAAAATAATAAAAGAAGGAGAGAAAAAAGGAAAAGGAAAGAGAAAGAATATAATGGAGAGAGAGAGAGAGAGAGAGAGAGAGAGAGAGAGAGAGAGAGAGAGAGAGAGAGAGAGAGAGAGAGAGAGAGAGAGAGAGAGAGAGAGAGAGAGAGAGGAGAAAATACAGGTAACCATTTATCGGATGGGCGTAGCGAGTGAATTAAGAAAACACGAAGATAAGGACTCGAAAAGGAAGGTAAGAAAAAGGGGAGAGGGAAGACAGAGAGAAAACCGGGGAGAGAGGAAGAAGGAGAGGAGAGAAAAGGGGAAGGAAGAGGAAACATGAAGAATGGAGTAATGGGAGGAAGAGTAGATGGAAGAATGGAAGGAAGGAGGGAGAAGAGACAGAAGAATAGAAGGAAGAAAGCAGGGATAGGAGGAGAGAAGAATGGAGGGGGGGATGAGGGGGGATATCGAAGGGGCGTGGTAAGGCCACTGACGGAGGCGACGTGGTGTAAGAGCAAGGCAGGCGAGGCGTGTGAGGGGGAGGAGGAGGAGGAGGGAGATAGAGGAGATAGAGGGCGTGAGACGATGGTAGATTAGGCGAGATGAAAGAGAGGAGGAGGAGGAGGAGGAGGAGGAGGAGGAAATAAACAAGCGGAAAGAATAGTAATGGGATGAAATGAGGTGTTTTGTGAGGCTGTAGATTGCTTGTATTGTCCACTTGTTCCTCCTCCTCCGCCTCCTCCTTGCTAATTGCCCGATGCCTCGATCTGTCGCTGTCACTTGAGAGGAAAAAATATCATTCGCTGGGTCATCGTGGGCAGGCGAGGAGTAGGTCATCTCTCTCTCTCTCTTTTTCGGCGTGTGTTCGTTTGTTCGGGTTCCTGTAGGGGCGTGTTGGGGTTAATTGAGGTGTTGGAGGTGACAGAATCCTTTGAGAGAGGAAGAGGAGGAGGAGGACGGAGAGGGGGGGGTGGAGAAGAAGAGGAAGAAGAAGAAGAAGAAGAAGAAGACGATAAGAGTATAGACATGCCATACTACGTGAACTCCATGTATCTTCTCTACTATTCTTTATTTTTGTTAACTTCAGCGATAAGCTCCACCTACTTTTTCCAGTAAACGTCCTTAATTGGCTAGTGCCCCAGCAAGCCACGCCCTCTCTCCTCGGGTGGATGCTGGGACAGGCTCTTATTGGGGGTTCTTTGGCTTGTGTAGGCGGAGCTTATCTACGAAGTTAGTTTGAACGGAGTGTTGAGAACTATTCTTCGCTTTCATGAGATTGTGTGACCAAGATTATGAGACCAAGACCAAAATTATAAGATAAAGACGAAAAGTTTAATGTCAAGATCAAAATTAAGAAAAATAAAACAAAATCAATAAACCAAGACCAAGATTTTGAGACCAAGACCAAAATTATAAGATAAAGACGAAAAGTTTAATGTCAAGATCAAAATTAAGTAAACAAAAACAAAATCAATAAACCAAGACGAAGATTTTGAGACCAAGACCACCAAAATTACAAGACCAAGACCAAAACCAAACACAAACCAACCCAAACCCAACCCTAATCACCTTACACTCAACTTCTCATCAACCAACCAACCCAATCAGCCCCAAGCCAAGCCTAACCAAACCGGAACCGCATAGACCAGGTTAGGCCAAGTGCCCCTATCCGCCAATCCCCGGAGCTGATGGGCTGATGGGGTTTGATGGGACGAATCTGAGAGCCGGTGGTGATGGGAGGCGGAATCGGCGGCCAGATGGGGCGGCGGACGGCTGGGTTAACCTGTTGACAATTGATTTACTGTTGGTCTGATAGAGTGGCTGATGGACGTCCTGATTTCTCTGATGGAGTCCACGGGCGGGCGGTCAGCGGGGGCCCGTCCACTTACTCCGTTATGGTGGAAGAGAGAGGTGGAGGAGGAAGGGAGTTAGAGGACAGGGGGTGGGGGGGGGGATAGGAAGGAAGGGAGGGATGATAGTGACACAGACACACACAAGGAGAGATAAATGGAAGGAGGAGGAGGAAGAGAGAGAGAGAGAGATGATAAGGAGACACAGATGCACCGCAGAGAAAGACGAAAGGAATGAAGAAGGAAAAGAAGGAAGAAAAAAAAGAGAGACAGGAGGAGCGGGAGATAAGGATGATAAAGTGATACGCAAATACACAGTGAGAAAGATTGAAGGAAAGGAAAAGAGAGAAAGGAATGAGAAGATCAGAAGAGAATAAAGATAATGAATATAGAGAGAGAAATGGAGGAGGAGAGGGAGGAGGAAGAAGCGTTGATAGAAATACACGCGAAGAGAGATAAAGAGAGAAAGAGACAGACGGAGACAGAAACGGAAATTAAAGGAGAAGAAAGAGAAAGAGGAAGAGGAAACAGCAGCAGAACCAAGATAAAAAAAAAGACAGCGAAGGGAGGGAAAGAGACAGAGAGAGAGAGAGAGAGAGAGAGAGAGAGAGAGAGAGAGAGAGAGAGAGAGAGAGAGAGAGAGAGAGAGAGAGAGAGAGAGAGGAGGGAGGAGGAGGAGCGAACCAGAAAGAAAAAGAGAGAGACGGACTCCGAGAAAGAGAGAGAGGGGGAGGGAGATGAAGGGGAAGATAAACACACGTAGGACACGGTGAATGAAAACACACGAAGAGAACCAGCCAGCATCCATTGAGGGGCGCCTGTCTCTCTCTCTCTCTCGCTCTTGAAGTCTCTCCATCTCTCTCTCAGTCTCTCCGTCTCTCCCTCCTTCCTTCCTCCAGTCTCCTTTTATCTCCCTCCCGCCCACTATTTTGACGCCTCTTTTTGCTGTTTTCTTTCGATTACCTTGATGGTCAGCGCCTTGCCATCGAGAGAGAGAGAGAGAGAGAGAGAGAGAGAGAGAGAGAGAGAGAGAGAGAGAGAGAGAGAGAGAGAGAGAGAGAGGGGGGGCTGTGGGTTCCTGTCACTCTCTCTATCTGTATCTGTCTTTTTCCGTCTTTTAAGAGAGAGAGAGAGAGAGAGAGAGAGAGAGAGAGAGAGAGAGAGAGAGAGAGAGAGAGAGAGAGAGAGAGAGAGAGAGAGAGAGAGAGAGAGAGAGAGAGAGAGAGGGGGGGTATAGTGAAGTTTCCTCGCTCACTCCTCTCCCCCACAAGATTTCTGTGTCACCCTCCTCCGCCCTGACAGCCCTCCCTTATCTCTCGTATCTTGGTCACTAGTCGCCTTTTAATTTTGTTTTCTCGAGAGCCAAAGGGAGTGAGGGAAGACGGGAAGAGCGGGAGGGGGAAAACGGGGAGAAGAGCAGAAAGAATGAGAGTGGAGGGGGAGGTGAAAGGAATGGAGGGGGGGGGTGGAAGGGAAGAAGAAAAGAGTACGAGATGGGGGAGGAGAGAAAGGGAGATGGGGGCGGGAAGGGAAAAAGAGGAAAAGGGGTGAGATAAGAGAAAACTATAAGGGGAGGAGAAAAAGAGAGAAAAGAGGAAGGAGGGAGGGAAGAAAAAGAGAGAAAGAGATGGGAGAGAGGGAAAGAAGGGGGGGAATAGGAGAGAGGGGAGAACGGAAGGGAAAAAAGGGAAAAGAGGAGTTAAGAGAAGAGAGAACTAGTGAAGGAAGGAGAGGAGAAAGAGAAAGACGAAAAGAGAGAAAGCGAGGATAAAGGAGGATAGCAAGAAGTGGTTAAAAGAGAAGAGAAAGATAGAGAGAAGGGGAAAAGGAAGTAAGGGAGATGAAAATGGTAGCAAAACGAGGAAAAGGGGAGAATAAAGGAGAAAAGAAGAGAGGAGAGAAGGAGAGGAGGATGGGTAGGAGATAGATAGAATTGGGTCGTGCTGAGAGGGGGAGAGAGAGAGAGAGAGAGAGAGAGAGAGAGAGAGAGAGAGAGAGAGAGAGAGAGAGAGAGAGAGAGAGAGAGAGAGAGAGAGAGAGAGGAATTGAGAGGAAAAGTTAGGAAGTGAGCACAAGGAGGAGGAGGAGGAGGAGGAAACAAGAGGAAGAAGAAGGAAAAGAACAAGATGGAAGAAGAGAAAAAGAAAGGAGGAGAAGGAGGAAACAAGAGGAAGAAGAAGGAAAAGAACAAGAAGAAGGAAGAAGAGAAAAAGTAAAAGGAGGAGAAGGAGGAAACAAGAGGAAGAAGAACAAAAAAAAAGGAAGAGGAGAAGAAGGAAAAGGAGGAGGAGAAGGAAACAAGAGGAAGAAGAGGGACAAGAACAAAAACAAGAAGAAGGAAGAGGAGAAGAAGGAAAATGAAGAACAAGAAGAACTAGAACCAGAAGATAAAAGAAGAAAAAGAAAATAAATAATAATAATAAAAAGAAGATGAGGAAAAAAAAGGAGAAGAAAAAGAAAAAAAGGAGGAAGAGGAAAAGAATAAGACAAAAAAAAAACGCCACTAAAAATTATTCCATTAATACTCAAGTCTCATTAACATAGAGAGAGAGAGAGAGAGAGAGAGAGAGAGAGAGAGAGAGAGAGAGAGAGAGAGAGAGAGAGAGAGAGAGAGAGAGAGAGAGAGAGAGAGAGAGAGATACAAAAAGAAAAGGAGGAAGGGGGGTTCAAAATGTTACCGTGTTCGTATGTTCGTTTCCAGCCCATCTTCGCCTCCAGGTAGGTAGAGTATTAACCAGGTGGGACAGGTAAGGGGCAGGTCAGGCCACACCCATGACTCACCTGTGGCCTCACGCGGACGAGAGACGCGCAGGTGAATGTGTTATGAGCAGGTGAGATGGAGGAGGAGGAGGAGGAGGAGGAGGAGGAGGAGGAGGAGAGAAGGATAAGGTACATGGGGTGTGATTAAAGGAGGAAGAGAGGGAAGGTGAAGGAGGAGGAGGAGGAGGAGGAGGAGGAGGAGGAGGAGGAGGCATGATGGAAGGGCGTGAATACTAATGAAGATGTGGTGTCATTAGCATGAATGTGAGGCTGGGAGGAGGAGGAGGAAGAGGAGGAGGAGGAGGATGGGAGATGAGAGGGAGGAGGAGAAGGAGGAGAACCAAGAGTATGAGACCAGGAGAGCAACATATCGGTGGTCTCCCTTAACCTCCTCCTCCCTTCTCATCTCTCTCTTTCCTTTCTTCTTTGTATCCTGTCACTGTTTCTCGCTCTCTTATTTTTCTTGCATATTTTCCTTTCCTCGCTCCGTACACCTTGTCAACCCAATTTGTTCCCCCGCTCCGAGCCTCGCCAGCGCCGGCCCACCCTGACGCCGCTAACACATAAGGAACACACTCACTACGGCAGACAAGAGGTGGAGGTGGAGGAGGTGGAGGTGGAGCGGGAAGGGCATAGGTATAAGACTTAGTGGAGGTGACCCAGGGATTAGCTTTCCAGACCTTGGTTACGAAACACTTCCTTGGCGTGTTGCTGGAAGAGTTAGGTTGTGTTTCTTTATTCTTTCCTTCTTCGTAACACAGACGCAGTGGAGATGAGACAGGGATGGTCTTATGAGTCTTAGGCAATGAAATACTTCCTCGTGTGTTGCTGGAATACTTAGATTGAGTTTCCTTTCTCCTTCTTCCTTCCCGCAACACAAAGACAGCGGAGAAAAAGTTGTCTGGGTGTTGCTAGAAGACTGAACTTAATCTTTACCGCAACACAAGGAAACAGGGATTATCTTATAAGTTTTAGGCGATGAAAAACTTCCTCAGGTGTTGCTAGAAGACTAACCTTGAGTTTCCTTCCTTATTCCTTTCTGCAACACAAAAAAACGTGAATTATCCTTCGACTTTTAGCCATTGAAACATTTTTGGGGTTGCTATACTTGGAAGACTTAACCTGAGTGCTGCTTCTCCTCCTCCTCCTCCTCCTCCTCCACCCACACCTCCCTCCTCCTCATCTTCCTCCTCTTCCTCCTCCTCCTCCACCACCACCCCGGGGCAGTACATTCGGAGAGTCACCAGAAGCAGCCTCCCCAGCATCACTAAGCGGGTCTCACTGCTTCGTATGTGCCGCGGAGAGCAGCCAGTGTACCCGCGCGGCCCCTGTGTGTGTGTACCTTATCATGCAAATCGCCCACATAGATCTGTAAAGTATTCCCGGGGTCTTTATGCGGTCAATGCAACTCTTAAACCCTCCCTCTACCCCCCTCTCTACCCTCCTCTCTCCCTCACCTCCTCCTCCTCTGACTTCGACGCAGACTGACTTCGATGCCGTTTTCTTCAGCATTTCGGAGTCCAAGTACACGTATTTGACAAGGCTTTCGTAGGAGTTGTGGGCATTTCCAGGGGTAGTTTCATGACCCTTCCGGTAGTTTGCCCCTTCTTCTGTACCATGAACCTACAAAACCACTCATGAGAACCCGATTAATCTCCTTTTTGGCACTTTGAAATGACTGATGTGAGAGGTAGAAGCGGCTGAGACTACCGACGTCAGACTCCGACTCCTCCGTGCTCTCCCTCCTCCTCCTCGCCGCACCTCCTCTTAATGCCTCGATGCTAAACGGCACGCTGATGGCTGTTCCTGACCGCCGCGAGTCTTGCATTGTGGTGCGATTTATGGGGTCACAAGTCAAGTGGACCCCGATTTATACAGAACGATATATCACACAAGGAACCTCTCTCTCTCTCCCTCCCTCTCTCTCTTTCTTTCCTCTTCTATCCCTTTCTCCCCTTCCCCTTCTTCCCCTTCTTCTTTCTCCATGTACACACCACTCGTCCTCTTCCATCGCCTCCTCCTTCTCCTCCTCTTCTTCCTCCAAATAGGGGAATTGTACTGTACTCTGTGTGTGTGTGTGTGTGTGTGTGTGTGTGTGTGTGTGTGTGTGTGTGTGTGTGTTTCTTATTCTCATCATTTTCACATTCCGTCATGTTTTTTTTCCTTTTTTTTATTAGTTTTAGAATCGAATGTTAACGTATTGCATATAGGAGAGTGAGATTAGGAAGACCCCCCCCTACACTCTCACTCTCTCTCTCTCTCTCTCTCTGATGGTGGGTGGGTGGGAGTCAAGAGCAGGAGTAGGGAGGGGGAGGAGGTGGAGGAAGAGGAGGTGGAGGATGTGGTAGTGGTGGAGGTGGCGGCTAATGGGTTTTGCATGATCGCGCCGTTGTTCATGGTGTCGTGGTTTTATTAAGTGGTGTTGCGGGGAGAGATATTGGTGGTGGTGGTGGTGGTGGTGGTGGTTGGGTTATGGCTGGCAGTCGGTGTTGGTACAAAGGAAGAGATGGGTGGTGGTGGTGGTGGGTGGGTCTGGTTTTGGTGGTGTATTGTTTTGGTGGTGTGGTGGTGTTGTGTGTTTTGGTGGCGCTATGTGGGGTGGTGTGACGTGAAGTGGTGTTGATTCTCCTTATGGTGTTGATGTTTCTTGTGGTGTTGAAATTTGATGGTGTTGTGCTCGTATGTGTAGCTTTGGTGGTGGTGTGTGCCCTGGTGTTAGTGTTGTCAGGGGTGTTGCGGTGTTGAGGTGGCTTGATTACAGGTGTTTCAAGATTGACAGGTGTGATGGGAAGGTATGGTGTAGGTGTACCCAGGTGGTGGTGGTGGTGGTAGTGGTGCTGGTGGTGGTGGTATTATCCTAAAGTAATTACTGGTGTATTGAGATGATATTGGTGGTGGTGGTGGTGGTGGTGGTTTAGATGAGACACACTACCTCTTCCTCCTCCTCCTCCACCTCCTCCTCTTCCTCCTCCTCATGACAGTCCCCAATTAGCTCCGCCTTGCGTCCGCGAAATCCATTTTAGTCCACAAATCTACATGGCATTTATGTTCCACTTAATATTCCATCTCCACCCTCGCTTCGCCCTTCTCTGGCCGCCCCTCGCCCTTATCTCTCCCTCTCCCTATCTCTCTGTCTCTCTATATATGTCTCCCTCCCTCTCTGTCCCTCTTTCACTCAGTAGGATTTTTTTTTTTCCGTCCTTCACTCCCTCTCGGTCGCTCTTTCTCTCTCTCTCTCTTTTATCTGGTCATTAAATCTCTCCTCACGTCCTCTCTCGACCTCCTATAAAGTGTGGACGTGTAATGAAGAACTCAGTTGGCCGCAGATTATCAGAGCAGGAGGACGTGTCGTTGAGAGCCTCCCCCCAACCCTTATCCCTCTCCTCTTAACAACCAGGCCTTCCCCACCTCTTCCTTGTCTCCCTCTCCCTCTTCCTCCTCCTCCTCCTCCGTGTAGACCCCCCTATCCTCCTCCTCTTAGCAACCAGGTCTTCCCCCACTTCTTCCTCCTCCTCCTCCTCCTCTTCCTCCGTGTTAAGCCAATTACCTCGCGTCCCTCCCTCCGTCGCCGCCAAGACTGTGCCATGCTGGTTTCCGTGGCTCAAAGTGGCAACAAAACCTCTCCGTCTGTCGCCCGCCTCAAGCCACCTGACGGAGGACCCTTAAAATCAGCTTAATCTTGTTTAGTTCCTCTTCTTCCTCCTCCTCATCCTCCTTCTTATCCTCCTTTGAGTCACCACCACCTCTTTCTTCTCCTCCTCCTCCTCCTTTTTTCCTTCGGCTGTATGTTCCTTCTTGCTTCCCCGCCCACACTACCTGATTATCCTCCTCTTCCTCCTCCTCCTCCTCCTCTCCATATTCATGTTTCTGCTCTTCTTCATCTGCATCAGCATTATTATCTGCATTGCCATCATCACCTTCTCTTCATCTCCTCCTCCTCCTCCTCCTCCTCCTCCTCCTCCTTTGTCCTGTTTCCCCTCCTTCTCCTCCTACTCTTCTTTTCTCCTCATTTTTCCAGGTCCTTCTTCTCCAGCTCTTCGTCTCCTCATGGCGTTAGTGATGGTGGTGTGGAGGGGATAGGGGAGGGGGGGGGGTGATGGTGGTGGAGGTGGTGGAAGCTGCGTCTTGGAATGCAAATTTTTTCGCCGAAATTTCTCCTTTTAAACTCCAAACTAAATTAATGTGACGTGATAGGAAGTGGACGTTAGGTAAGCCTCCTCCTCCTCCTCCTCCTCCTCCTCCTCCTCCTCCTCCTCCTCCTCCTTATGAGTTAATGGAAGACGTGGCGAAGGAGGAGGAGAGAAGAAGGGGAAGACTAGACACTTTAAGAAGAAGAGGTAAAGAGGAGGAAGAAGAGGAAAACTAGAGGCACTTGAAGACTGTAATAAGAGGAGGAGGAGGAGAAGAAGAAGAAGAAGAAGAAGAAGAAGAAGAAGAAGAAGAAGAAGAAGAAAGAAAGCATGGTAGCGTGAGAGAAAAAGGAAAACGAAGATGAAGAAAAAATAGGTATTTCAATAGAGAAGAAAAGGAGGAAGAAAAAAAAAAGATGGAGGAGGAGGACAAGGTGGAGGAGAGGAGAAAGAGAAGTTGAAGGAGGCTTACCAGGACCTCCCAGGTGTAGAACTCGCCCACGTTACCTGTAATTAGCTGCAGGTGATCCGTCAGGCTCACGTCTTGTGCCTCCCCCCTCCCCCTCCTCCCCCCCTCTCCCCCCTTCCCTTCTTCGGTGGGTCAAGAAGAGTCTATCCCTGTCTGTCTGTGCGATAAAGACTGGATAATATTGTACTACTCTCTCTCTCTCTCTCTCTCTCTCTCTCCCTCCATTACTGCACTTTTCCTCCTTGTCCTCACTCCTGATTCTATTTCTTCTCTCCATTCTTCCATCACGGTCATTTTTTCTTCCTCCTCCTCCTTCTCTTTCTCCTTTTTTTCTCTCCTTTCCTCCATCCATTACTGTGTCTCCTCCATTTTCTCGTTCTTGATTATGTGTCTTATCTTCATTCTTTTATTACTCTTTTTCTTTATCCTTTCCTCTTCCTCTCCTTCTCCTCTTTCCCTTACTTTTCCTTCATTCATTACTCCACTTTCCATAACTTTATCCTTCTTAATATTCTACCTTTTTTATCCAACCATGAATTTCCTTTCGTTACATTTTCCTTCATTTCTTCGTATTTCCTTTATTATTTCTCGTTTCTTCCTCTTTTTTCTTCTCTTTTCTTCACTTTTCTGCCATCCATTATTCTTTCCCTCTTTTATTTCCTTTTTCTTCCTCTTTTTTCTTCTTTTTTCATTTTTTCTGCATTCTATAATTCCTTCGTTCTTTATTTCTTTTTTCTCACTCATATTTTCCTCTTTTTCTTCGCTTTTCTGCATTCCATAATTCCCTCTTTATTTCTTCTTTCTTCCCATTTCTTTCTTCTTTTTCTTCGCTTTTTCTTCGCCTCCATAATTTCCTTCGTTCTTTATTTCTCCTTTCTTCCCTTCTCTTCCTTCTTTCTCTTCCCTTTTTCTGATTTCCATCCTTCCTTCTTTCCTTCTTTCCTTTATCTTTTACTGTATTATCTACCCTCCTTCTCCCCCCCCATTTCCTCTCCCTTATCCTCTACCTTCCTACCTACCTACCAACCTACCTTCCTACCTGTCTATAATTAACTAACTAACCATCGCTTCTGTGCTTTTACTCCTCCCTAACTTCTTTTCTCCATCTGTTACTCTGTGTCTAGAAAGCCTCCCTTCCCTTCCCTCTCTCTCCCTCTCCCTCCCTCCCTCTCTACCTTTCCTCAGTCTTAATTGGTGCTAACTTGCTTTGTGGGGAGGGACTTTCGACGTGTGTGTGTGTGTGTGTGTGTGTGTGTGTGTGTGTGTGGTTAAGGTGTGGCGTGTGTCTAATTACACCGAACAGGTACGTAAGAACTGCAGGTAAAGTGTCGTGAGATGGTGTGGTCGTCGTATTGGTAGTAGTAGTAGTAGTAGTAGTAGTAGTAGTAGTAGTAGTAGTAGTAGAGGTGGAGAAGGAGATAGAGAAGACGATGAAGACGTGTGGAAAGAAGAAGGGAGAAAAGGGAAAAGGAGGAGGAAGAAGATGAAATGCAATAAGTTAAGAAAAGCGAAGGAGGAGGAAGAGACGGAGAAGAAGAGAAAGAGGAGGAAGAGGATGTCTCGTTAGGTAATGGAGGAGTTTATAGTGGAGTAAAGGAGGAGGAGGAGGAGGTGGGTGGATGAGAGTGAGTGAGGTGTTTTGGTGGATGAGATGTGATGATGGTGGAGGGGAAGGGAAGGGGGTGAGGGGGAGCTTATGGTGGTGTGGTGAATGTGGTTGAGAGTTAAGCAAGCCCGCTGGTGTGTCTGTTCACGTGGGCCAATTAAGTCTACTCTCTCTCTCTCGCTCTCGCTCTCGCTCTCGCTCTTCTCTCTCAGACATTAATCAGACATCCCTTCCTCCTTTTATCCCTCAGACCAATCTTCATCTCGAGTTCCCTCACCACCCAAGAAAAAAAATATGCCCCAATTTATCTCTGTGTATCTCTTCAATCCTTCTTTGTATCTATTTCTCTACCGACCCATCTATTTACTCATCTATCTGACTATGTATCTATCTATCCACCCGTCTGTGTCTCTGTCTGGGTTTCCGTCTATCTGTGTCTTTGAGTGAGTGTAAATAATCCTAAAACTAACCTTATCTCGATCTTCCAAAAGTACCCCTCAGTTTATCTCTCTGTATCTTTTCAATCCTTCTTTACATCTATTTATCTACCTACCCATCTATTTCCCTATCTACCTGACAGTGTATCTATCTATCTATCCGTCTCTTTCTCTGTCTGTGGTTCCGTCTATCCCTCTGTCTTCGGGTGTCTCTGTAACAAACTTCCCCGTCAAGGCGTCGCCCATCTGGTCCTCGGCGTGAGCGGGACCTGATTGCTTGAGGAGGATGTGGAGGAACTTTGCTGGAGGGAAAGTCTTAGTTCTCCTCCTTGACTGATTACCAGCTGCCAGGAGAAGGGAGGGAGGGAAGGAAGGGAGAGAGTGGAGGAGGTGGTGAAGGGATGGTGGAGGCTTGTGACAGACACCTTCCACTCCTCCCTCTCTCCCTCTCTTTCTCTCTCTGAATGTTGCCTTTGACTTTTATATCTTACTATTTCTGGCTTTATGATCACGGGGCTGCATGGGCGAGAGGAGGAGGAGGAGGAGGTAAAGACGGAGCCGCTGAATCCTGGAAAAGGTCTAAAGGAAGAAAGGGAAGGAGGGTTAACTGCTCCCAATGCTCCTTATCTAATCTGGGGTGTGGTTAAGGGAACACTGATTGCAATGGCTCCCTCCTCTCCCCTTCCCTCCCTATCTTCTCTCCTTTCTTCTATGCATTAGCCCCTCCTCCCCTCTCCTTTCTTCCCTCCTTCCCTCCTTCTCTCTCCTTCTTCCCCTCCCTGCATCGCCTCCCCCGTACCCTCCCTTCCTCCTTTCCCTTCTTTTTCTTACCTCCTTCCCTGCATTGCTTTCCTTCTTCCCTTCCTTCCTCCTTGCACTGACCCTTCCCTTCCTTCCATCCCTCCTTCTCTCCAGTTGCTTCCTCTTTTCCCTTCCTCCCTTCCTCTCTACCATCCCTCCTTCCATCATTATCCTCTCCCTTCGTCCCCTTCCCTTTCTCCCTCTTGTCCTCTCTTCCCTGCATTGGCCCTTACTCCACCTCCCTCCCCCCTTCCTCCTTCCCTACCTCCCCTACTTCCCTTCTTAAAGAGTCTCCTTCTAAGCCCCAAGAGGCCAACTCACCGCCCTAACACCCTCGTTCTTGCAATCACCGCCTGGACGCCCCTCCCGCTGACCACCCACCACTTGAGAGAGAGAGAGAGAGAGAGAGAGAGAGAGAGAGAGAGAGAGAGAGAGAGAGAGAGAGAGAGGGGGGGAGAGGGGGGAAGGGGGGTAGAGGGTATGTAGAAGGTCCTGATGAGATGTAAACGCAGTATGGCATGAGCAGGTTCAGGTGATGGGCAGGTTAAGAAGAAGAAGAAGGAGGATGAAGGAAGAGGAGGAGGAGGAGGAGAAGCGTTGTGTCTCAAGAAAGGTAAGGACAGGTGTGAATAAGGCCGGACAGGTATACGTGAAGGAAGAGGAAGAGGAGGAGGAGGAGGAGGAGGAGGAGAAGGAGGAGTCTTACGCTTGAAGGTGCCGACATGTTTTTGCGCCGTGTTTGTTGCGATGCGTGTGTGTGTGTGTGTGTGTGTGTGTGTGTGTGTGAGGGCGTGGCGGTGTTTGCTGTCTTGCCTTGAGGTGAGTGCGGCGCCTGAGTGACCCACGGCCGCCTGTTTTTGCTCCTAAGGGATTCTGGAGGCGGTGGTGTTGTTGATGTTGGTGGTGGCGGCGGTGGTAGTAGTAGTAGTAATAGTAGTAGTTTTCTTTTCTTCCCTCATACTATCTCCTCGTCTCCATCGTCATCTCTCCCTGCTTTTTAATTCTCTCATTCACGCATTTCTTTCCCTTCTTTTAAACACTCCCTTTCACTCACCTCTCATCGACTCCTCTCCCCAGGTGTGCGCACAGGTGTATATCGTATAGGTAACAGGTAACACTCGCACTAGACAGGCAAAGACAGATAAGATGAGAAAGTTTAGAAAATATATAAACAATTAAGCCGTTCAGAGGATTGTTAGTAGCACAGGAGGGGAAGATAAGGGAATGGGTGAGGGGTGATAGACTGCTGACCCCCTCCCCCCTCCCCCCCCTCTCTCCCTCTCCCTCACTTCGTCTCTCCCACCGAGCATAAAAAGGGACACATAAACAAGGTGCCAAATAAAGATAGAGGAAAGGGTGAAAGCGTCTGTGGGTGGAGATAACACGCCCATAAGCCTTATCTTAACTACCCCATAACTCACCCCCGCAACAACAACAACAACAACACTAACAGTAACGAGAAGAGCAGCAACAACTACAATAACAACAACATCAACAACAACAACAACAACTGCAGTAAGAAGAGAAATAAGCAGGAAAATAAGTAAAAGAAGAAATAGTAATAGTTGAAGTAGAAAAAAAATATAGAGAAGAAGAAAAAGAAGAAGTAGAAGAAGAAGAAAAAGAAGATAAAGTAGATCAAGAAAACGAACATTATTGATAGTATTAACAACGCAAAACAAGAACAACAACAGCAAGAGCAAAAAAAGAAAACAAGAACAGCAAGAAGTAGAATAAAAATTAAGAAAAAAAAAAGCAGCAACAAAAACAAAAGACAAACAGACAAAACAAAACAAAACAGACACAAACTTTCTCGATATCGTTCACCAGAGAGTACCAGGGAACCAAAACAGCCCCCCCTCAAAAAAAATGGAAAAAACAAAGAAAACGTACTGCGAGCGAGCCATTTTCTCCCCTGATAACACAGTACAAAAGGTTATAGACTCGAGAACCCGTCAGCTGGAAACTATCGACGCTTAAACCTTCCACATCTTTGCATTCGGTGAGAGCGGAAATGCAGTGACTGAGGACGAGGACGAGGAAGAGGAGGAGGAGGAGGAGGAGGAGGAACATGGTAATTAATGACATAATGAGATTGGGTGGGCGAGACAGGATGAGACGGGGACCTGCATTTACATGGTAGTTAGACAGGTATGAGACAGGAAATGCGGAAAGGAGGTGCAGATGAGAAGAGGAGGAGGAGGAGGAGGGAGATCACTTCAAGGTTAAAACAAGAGAGATAGAAATGGTTAAGATGAATAAGAAGGAATAAAAATGAGAGAGTAATACAAGGGCGAGGAGGAAACGTGATAAAAGTGTGGGAGAGAGAGAGAGAGAGAGAGAGAGAGAGAGAGAGAGAGAGAGAGAGAGAGAGAGAGAGAGAGAGAGAGAGAGAGAGAGAGAGAGAAATGTAAAGATAATTAAGAGTCACGAATTAAAGATATGAAAAAAAGGAGTAAAAGGAAGAGAGAGAGAGAGAGAGAGAGAGAGAGAGAGAGAGAGAGAGAGAGAGAGAGAGAGAGAGAGAGAGAGAGAGAGAGAGAGGGAAGATAGATAGAGACGGAGAGAGAGAAAAAGACAGGAAGAAGAGGAGGAAGAGGAAAGAAAAAAGAAAAAAAAAGATTTGAAGTATTTTCTTTCTTTGTGTGTGTGTGTGTGTGTGTGTGTGTGTGTGTGTGTGGATTTGCCGAGGATCAAAAAAATAGAAAAAAACGAAGAGGGCACACACACACACACACACACACACACACACACACACACACACACACACACAGGTAAGGGGACACCGTTTCTCCTCCAATTACCTCCGCCCTTACACGCTCAACCGCTTCTTCTTTTCCCTCCATTGCTTTTTTTCTCTCCACACTTTCCTCCGTCCATGTTTTTTCCCCTCCACACTTTCCTCCCACCGTGATGTTTCCTCCTCGTCTCATCTATGGCTACGAGTAAGGAGAGGAGGAGTTAAGGAGGTAAAGAAGGAAAAGGAGGAAGAGGAAGAGGAAGAAGAGGAGAAATTAGAAGCTATGTGTCCTCCTCCTCCTCCTCCTCCTCCTCCTCCATCTCCCAAACAGTACATAATTCTCTCACTTCCATATCCTCAATTTTTTTTTCCTTATTTATTTTTATTTATTTTTTTGCTTTCCCTTTTCCGCCCCGGTGATTTTTCCTCCCGTGATAAAAACTAATGGATGTCGTTCGCGCTGGATGTCGATTCTTTTTGGGTCCCGTGAGTAATGGCGTGGAAGCTAAGGGTTACGGCGCCAGGGAGTCAGGGAGGGTAAGGGAGGGAGCGAGGGAGGAGGGGGGAAGGGATGCTGAGGGAGGCTGGGTGAGAGGTCTTCTGTATATATCTTCCCTTCTTCGTCCACACCTTCAGTACTCAGCCTCGTATGGAAGACTTCGCTAAAGGAGGTGTGAAGGGATTTTAAGGGAGGAGGAAAAGTAAGGGAGAGTTCAGGGTGGGTTGTTCCATCTCTCTCGTCCTTCTGCTATCTCTCTCCCTTTTCTATCTCCCTTCTCCCTCTGTTATCTCCCTCCTCCCTCCTCTTTTTGCACTCCTTCCTACTCTATCTTCGTCCTCCCTTCTATATCTCCCTCATCCCTCCTTTATCTCCATCTTCCTTCCTCTTTCTCTCTCCTCCCTCATGTTTCTCTTTTCTCCCTCCTGTCTCTCCTTCCTCTGCTATCTCCCTCCTCATTCTCCTTCCTCCATCTGCAATTTCTCTTCCATATTTCCCTCTTCCCTCCTCTCTACTGTCTCCCCCTCCCTTCTCTCTCCCTCCTTCAGTACCCTTTTCTTCAGTAGCTTCTCCAGGGAGGTGTGAGGCGCGGGGGAAGGAAGCAGCCCTTGGGTACGCCTTTTAAATCCATGGTGGAGGCTCTGAGGCTCTTAAAATAGCGAGGCTTTTAGATATAAGAAAGAGAAAGGTTTTATCCTGCAGGAAGAAGCGCATTTGGGAGCTAATCCGCAGGAGGAGGAAGAGGAGGATAAGATGGGTGTCAGTACTTCCTTCCTGCCTTCCCCGTCAACACCCTCCCCCCCCCCTCAACCCCCCCCGCCCCCATCAAGGCAGAAGGTACTCTCTCACTCCCTCCTTCACACCTCACAAGAAAGCCAGAGCCACTTAACTATACCTTCCCTTCCTTCCTTCCTTCCTCACCCTCCTTCTCCTCCTCCTCCTTCTCCTCCTCTTCCTTCCTTGTGGCTGAGAGATAGGGGGGTGATGGACCAAGGAGAGGAGGAGTAGGGAAGAGAGGTAGAGTTATCAGAAGAAATATGGAAAGTAGGAGGTTGTGATAGTGGATATGGAAATAGGGAGAAAGGAGAAGAAAAAAGAAATGAAAAAGAAAGAATAGAGGAGAAACGGAGAAGAAAGATTAAGAGGAGGAGGAAGAGGAGTGAGTGAATGGCATAGTATAAAAAAAGAAATGAAAAGAAATGTTTGAAGGGAAAGAAGAAAAAAGGAAGTTGTTTAATATAGAGGAAGAAGAAGATACGGTAATTTTGATCCAAGAAAAGGAGGAGGAGGAGTAGAATCAGTAGTAGTAGTAGTAGTAGTAGTAGTAGTAGTAGTAGTAGTAGTAAAATGTAGCAATATTCTCCCTTCCACACCTTCGTAAACACAGACAACCAGGTACAGACGATCATATATATCTCGTAGCATCACCAAAGCCTCTCAGTGTCTAGCCAGCAAGCGAGGGGGAGGGAGTGCTTGTGGCGGCGGCTTAGACGTTGGCCGGCTGAGTGATATTCTAATTAGGTGGAGAGAGAGAGAGAGAGAGAGAGAGAGAGAGAGAGAGAGAGAGAGAGAGAGAGAGAGAGAGAGAGAGAGAGAGAGAGGAGAAGAGGGAAGGAGTAGAAGAGAAAAGAAAGGGTATGAAAAGAAAAGAATAGAAAAGAAAAGAGGAAAGGAGAGGAGAAGAAGAAGAAAAAAAAGAAAAGAGAAGAAACCTAAACAAGAAAAGGAAAGAAAACAAAACAATAGAAGATAAGAAAAGAAAAGAGAAGAGAGAGAGAGAGAGAGAGAGAGAGAGAGAGAGAGAGAGAGAGAGAGAGAGAGAGAGAGAGAGAGAGAGAGAGAGAGAGAGAGAGAGAGAGAGAGAGGAAGGGGCGAAGGGACAAAGTACAATACGCCACGATTTTGATTCCATTTCGTCGTCCATTGTGGGAGATGTTTTGAGGGGAATCGGCCGACCATTTGCCGACGCCCGACACAATCGTATCCTTTGTTGAGCCTCCATCTGGCGGTTAAGTCTTCCCGCGGGGGATTAAGCAAATAGCGCCCATAACTCGCGCCGCCTGAGCTACGGTGGCCGGCAGGAAGGAAGGAAGAGGAGGAGGAGAAGGAGGAGGAGGAGGAGGGTGGAGGAAGAGGAAGAAGAGATGGAAGCAAGGAAGGAATGAAGGTAGGCAGACAGAAAGGCAAACAGGCAAAAGAAAGAAAGAAAGAAAGAAAGGAAGGAAGGAAGAAGTAGGAGAACGAGGAGGAAGTTAGATAGGATAAGACTTAAGAGAGAGAGAGAGAGAGAGAGAGAGAGAGAGAGAGAGAGAGAGAGAGAGAGAGAGAGAGAGAGAGAGAGAGAGAGAGAGCAACAAATAGACAAACACATAAACAGGTAGACAACTAGACAGACAGACAGATAGATAGATAAACAGAAAGACAGACAGGCAAATAAATCGATTAATAAACAAAGAGACAAAAAAAACAGGCAGATGGGGGACAAGAGAGAGAGAGAGAGAGAGAGAGAGAGAGAGAGAGAGAGAGAGAGAGAGAGAGAGAGAGAGAGAGAGAGAGTAGAAAGGGACATTACCAGACAAGCTCGTTCCACTCAACCACTCCTCCTCACACTGTTTCCTTTTTCTCTCCCCCTCTCTCTCCCTCCCTCCCCCTCTCTCCCTTCCTCTTCCTCCTCTTGAACAATGTAAGGAAAGAAGTTTCAAAATTTATAATGCTTCTAAGTTTTAATCTCCGAAATAATTCTGCTAAGTTTTTAATTTCGGGAGATGCTGAAAAGTTGGCCCGGGTCTAAGAAATTTTTGAAAGGTTTCCCTGAAGTTCTTTTCCTCCTATTTACTCTTCGCCTCATTCTTGTAGAAGTATAGGAGGAGGAGCAGGAACCATGAAGAAGAGGTGGAGGAGGAACTGGAGGAGAAGGAAGAGAAGGAGGAGGGAAAGGAGAGTGTGGAAGGATAACGATTCAAAAAGTAGAAGAATAGGAGGAGAAAGGACAAATAGGAACAGGAAGAAGAAGAGGAGAAGGAGGAGGAGGAGGAGGAGCATATGAAGGAAGTGGAGAAAATGTAAGAAAGAATAATGACAGAAAAGATAAAAAAAATATTAAAAAGGAGGAAGAGAGGACAAAAAAGAATGTGAATAGGAAGAAGATGAGGAAGAGAAAAAAATATAATCAAGCAATGGCGGTCACTAAGAAGGGCAAGAAAAAAAAAGAAAAAGAACGAAAAAAAAGCAAAAAAAAAAAAACATCTTAAGGATAATACCCCAAAGAAAAACTCCCACGATCATGCACCTCATCCACTTAGACACAGCTTGGAGGAAGGAAGGAAGGAGGGAAATTAAGCTCAGTTCACATTCACTTAGCGCGGAATAGCCAACCATCCCTCCCGCCCCCCAGCTCCTCCGCCCCCCGCCACCCCTTCCTCCTCTCTCCCCCAGCCTCTTTGCAGCTCAGAAGTCGAGTCACGCCGCGCCCAGAGAGCCACAAACTTTTAATTAACCGGTAACGCAGTGGGTATTACGAGGGGCGACCGTATGTGTAGAGGGAGGGCGGAGCAGCAGCGGCGGCGTGAGGGAGGGAAAGGGAAAGGAAAAGAGGGAGGGAGAGGGTTAAGTGGAGGGAAAGGCGTGGTTTGTTGTGCTGTGTTGTGTTGCGTTGTGGTTAGGGACAAAGGACAACTACAACAGGGATGGTGATGTTGATTATTGCTGTAGCAGTAGTAGTAGTAGTAGTAGTAGTAGTAGTTGTAGTAGTAATAGTAGGTGGAGGAGGAGGAGGTATAGAAGACACATAAAAAGGCAGGAAGAGGATTAAGAAGGATTTAGGAATAAGAAGATCAAACGGAAGCTTGTAGTAAGTAGTAGTAGTAGTAGTAGTAGTAGTAGTAGTAGTAGTTGTAGAAGGAGGAGGAGGAGGAAGAGGTATAGAGGACACATAATAAAAGCAGGAAGAGGATTAAGAAGGATTTGGGAATATGAAGATCGAACGGAAGCTTGTAGTAGTAGTAGCAGTAGTAGCAGTAGTAGTAGTAGTAGTAGTAGTAGTAGTAGTAGTAGTAGTAGTAGTAGTAGTAGTGGAAGGCAGGAGACAGAGGAGGAAACATGTAGCAGGAAGAGGAGGATAAAAAGATCGAGCAGAATGAAGTAGTAATAGCAGTAGTAGTAATAGTAGTAGCAGTAGTAGTAATAGTAGTAGTAGTAGTAGTAGTAGTAATGGTCGGTGTGTCGCCTAGTGGTGTTGACAATTTAATGGTGTTGCCTCATCTGGTGTTGAAAATCCCACATGTGTTGCAACGCTGATACACGACACAGCTGGAAACGAGAGAGAGAGAGAGAGAGAGAGAGAGAGAGAGAGAGAGAGAGAGAGAGAGAGAGAGAGAGAGAGAGATCTACCCCGAGCTCACTTCCTTTTGAATCATCCATCTCTCACATTACTTAGCTCTTTCTCTCTTTCTCTTTTTTTATTGTATCGCTCCTCTTCTTTCCAATCCATTAACTCCCCTCTCCTCTCTCCCTCTTTTTCCTCTCCATATTTTTTCTTCTTTACTCTATCTCCTTTACTTCATTTCATCATCTACAACAACAACAACAAACAACAACAAAAAAACTAACACCAATATATCCCGAACACCTTTTTCAATCATCGCATTAATTTTTAACCTCGTGAACGCGTTTGGAACACGACACGACTCTCGGGATTGGTCGTAAAGAGTGGAGCGTGAATCACCAGTGTCACGTACACGCTCGCTTGACTGATGGTGGTGGTGGAGGTGGTGGTGGTGGTGGTAGTGGAGGTGGTGGTGGTGGTGGAGGCAGGGACGGACAGTGACGCTAATGCAAAGGGGTCAATAAACGCTGAGAAATGTATGATAGTGGCTGTGATAGTGATGTTGATGGTGATGGTGGTGGTGGTGGTGGTGGTGGTGGTGGTGCAGTGACGGACAGTGACTAATGCAAAGAGGTCAATAAACGCGGAGAAATGTATGATAGTGACTGTGATAGTGATGGTGATGGTGGTGCAGTGACGGACAGTGACTAATGCAAAGAGGTCAATAAACGCGGATAAATGTATGATAGTGACTGTGATAGTGATGGTGATGGTGGTGGTGGTGGAGACAGTGACGGACAGTGACTAATGCAAAGAGGTCAATAACCGCTTAGAAATGCATAACAGTGATGGTGACTGTAATGATGGTGACGTTAGAAGTGATTGAGGAGGTGATAGTGCATAACCAAGCAGAGAAAAACGCATGATAGTGATGGTGATACTTATGCTGATAGTGACACATGACCTCACACGTGCAGGCAATGATTATGGTGAATAGTGAGACCCGTTAACTACACGCAGACAGGTGGTAATGATGGTGATGAAGAGGAGAAAGCGGTGACAGTGCAAATGGCTCCGATGTACCGGCTGATAGTGATGGTAATGATGGGGAAGATGATGAAGGATTAGTAGAAGATAGAAAGAGGTGAGGGAGGGAGGAAGGGGGGGAGAGAGAGTGGGTACGATGGTGTGTGAGGTAAGATGGGAGGGAGGGAAGAGAGAGAGAGAGAGGAAGAGAGAACTGTAGAAGGAAAATAGAGGAAGAGTAGAAGATAGAGAGGAGGAAGAGAATACGGTCGTGAGTGAAATAAAGAGGAAGAAAGAGAAAATGAAGAAAAGAGGAAGGGGGAGAGAGGGTAGTGATTAAAGGGTGAGGAAAGAAGGACGAAGTAAAGGAGATAGAGAAGAAGAGAGAGAGAGAGAGAGAGAGAGAGAGAGAGAGAGAGAGAGAGAGAGAGAGAGAGAGAGAGAGAGAGAGAGAGAGAGGGGTTAATGAGTTGGAAAGAAGAGGTGCAATAGAGAGAGAGAGAGAGAGAGAGAGAGAGAGAGAGAGAGAGAGAGAGAGAGAGAGAGAGAGAGAGAGAGAGAGAGAGAGAGAGAAAAATAGCTGAGTAGTGTGTGAAAGATGTATGATTCAGAGAGAGAGAGAGAGAGAGAGAGAGAGAGAGAGAGAGAGAGAGAGAGAGAGAGAGAGAGAGAGAGAGAGAGAGAGAGAGAGAGAGAGAGAGAGAGAGAGACTTCTTACGGGGAGTGGGAAGGAAGGAAGGTGGCGCAATATTTTAAAAAGACAGACACAGAAATAGAGACAGATAGCAAAATGGTGTGAGATGGGATTGAGAGAGAAAAAGATAGAGAGAGAGAGGCAGAGAAAGGAATGGGGGTCTTGTGGGGGGTTAAAAGGGGGAAGGTAGGAAGGAAGTGGGTGCAATACATTATGAAAGAAAGAAAGAGAAAGAAAGAAATATAGCAAAACGGTGAGAGATAGGACTGAAAGAGACAGATAGAGAATTAAAGAAAGGAATTGGGGACTTATGGAGAGGGTTCAAGGAATGGGGTAGGAAAGAAGGAAAAAGGGTTGCAATACATTAAAAAAAATAGTGTGAGAGGTAATAGGAAAACTGAGTAACAGAGAAAAAGAAGATAGGAAGCAAAAGAAAGGGATTGAGGTCTTACTGGGAGGGGGTTAAAGGGAGGGGTAGGAAAGAAGTAAGGGGACTCCAATACATTAAAACAGAAAGAAGGAAAGGGGAACGTGGTGTGAGATGGGAGTGAGAAAGAAAGGGATGGAATTATTGTAGGGGGTGAAGGGAGGGGTAGGAAGTAAAGATGTAAGGGGATCCAATACATTCAAACAGAAAGAAGGAAAGAGCAAAGTGGTGTGAGATGGGAATGAGACAGAAAGGGTTGGAATTACTGTGGGAGGGGTTAAAGGGAGGGGGGGTAGGAAGGAATGAAGTAAGGGGTCCAATACATTCAAACAGAAAGAAGGAAAGAGCAAAGTGGTGTGAGATGGGAATGAGACGGAAAGGGTTGGAATTATTGTGGGAGGGGTTAAAGGGAGGGGGGGGGGTAGGAAGGAATGAAGGAAAGGAGTGCAAAACAATAAAAGAAAGAAAAAAGGGAGAAAAAGAAAGATCGCAGAACAGTGTGAGATGCAGTTCAAAAAGAGAAAGAGAAATAGGGAACGAAATAAAAGGATTCAGAATTTATTTTGGGGGTTACTGATGGGAGGGGAATGAAAGAATGGGGTGCAATACAATAAAATAAAGAAAAAGGGGAAAAAGAAATATCGCAAAACAATGTGAGATGCAGTTCAGAAAGAGAAAGAGAAATAGCTAACTAAATGTAAGAATCGTGAACTTGTGGGGCGCTACTGATGGGACGGGAAGGAAGGAAGGAAAGAATGGGGCGCAATACATTAGAACTTAGCCCCATCGACGCCTGGAAGCATGGAGTGGAGGGGGAGTGATGGAGTGGTGCGTGTGTGTAATGGGCGCCTATCTGCTCACCTCTGCATTATCTCACCTGAGTTATGGACCGATGGCCTGCGAATACCAATTGCACGAAGGAACGGATTAAATCTCTCTCTCTCATTTTCTTGTTATTTCCTTTATCTGTTCTTCCTAAATTTCTTTTTTTTTTTTCCACGCTTTAATGTTTATCGTTTCACAATTCTCTCTCTCTCTCATTCAGTTATTCTATGTCTTCTTGTCCATACTTTCTCTTATTTGCTCTTTCCTCTCCCCTCCCTCCCTTCCCCTTATCTCCCCTCCATTCCCCTCCCCTCTCTCTCTCTCTCAAGTTTTCTGCAGTCTTATCTCTCACGTTCATCTCGTTCCGCGTCTCATTATTTCATCTCTTAATGTGCTGCCGTTTAATCATCTCCCTCGGACTCTTTATCTCGCTAATCACTCTTCGGCGTAATTCTAATCTCTCTTATTCATCTCCTCCGCTCAGCTCCTCTTCATCCTTCCCTCCTTAGCTCGCTCGCCTTCGCCCTCGCTTTCTTGCCCTCACCCTCTCGCTCCCCTCTCTCGTGATTCGCCTTGCTTCTATTCTGTCTTATTTCTCTTCTTCATTTCTCTCCCTCTGGTCATCGTCCTCCTTCTCCTCCTCCTCTTCTTGGTTTCTTTGTCAGCCTCCCCTTCTTTCCCTTTCTCCTCTTTTTCTTTCTCTTATTCCTCCTCCTCCTCCTCCTCCTCCTCTTGGTTCTTTGATACCTTCTCTTCTTCGTTCTGGATCTTCGTCGTTTCCTTCTTCCTTCTCCTCTTTCTCTTCTTTATCCAACTCTTTCTCCTCCTCTTCTTGGTCCTTTGTCGCCTCGTCCTCTTCTTCCTTCTTCCGGTTCCTCGTCACTTCGTCCTTCTCTTCCTCCCCTCTCCTCCTCCTCCTCCTCCTCCTCCTCCTCCTCCTCCGCCGCCGCCGGGTCCTTCGTCACCTCTCTGATGGTCACCAAACGGAATGTCAAGAGTCTCCGAGGCATTGCTAAGATTCTCCGTCACACAGCGAGGCAGAAACCATCACCACTGTGGAATGCCGCCTCGCTGGTCCCCCCTCCTCCTCCTTACCCCCCGAGTGGATGGAGGTCGTCATGAGGTCGTGGTGTCTTGGTCATCGTCTCTGTACAGTTGCAATAAGATGTTTGGGAGGGGAGGTGTGTGTGTGTGTGTGTGTGTGTGTGTGTGTGTGTGTGTGTACCCTGGTCTCTCTCTCTGTATCTCTCCCTCAAGCAAACTTTCACATGATGCTACGAAATTTTGTTGTGTGTTTGTGTGTTTGTGTGTGTGCTTTGAGGTTTAACTTTGAGGATGTGTATGTGTGTGTGTGTGTGTGTGTGTGTGTGTGTGTGTGTGTTTTAGCCTCTGTACACACACACACACACACACACACACACACACACACACACACACACACACACACACACACGGGATGAGGAGGAGGAGGATTAAGATGCTTGAGTATATACAATCGACATCTGTTTCTTGCCCAGTACATTCACACCGCCACCACCACCACCACCGCCACTATCACCACCACCACCACCACCACCACCACATGTTCTGCTGTAGGGGCGGGCGGCGTGTCCTTGAGGCTTGCGGTTGTTTAGTGACCCTCAACAGTGATTACTTGTGGTGACAGCGACGTCCCTGAGGCGGGCAGCTGCTCCCTTATGCGGCATCCTTCAACGGGGCGCCCCAGGGGAAGCACACCCACGGGAGGCAGGACACGAGCACCCCGGGGCCTTCTAGACAGCCACGCGCCCCCTTACGTCCCCTTATGTGTCATCTGGCGTGCGTTTACAGCGGGGAACCGGGTCTTTTGTGGGTCTAGAGAGGGTTCCTGTTGCTTTCATGCCTGCGGGAGGGGCGGGTCCTGCGGCGGGAGGGGGTGCGGCGGGCGGGTCCTCCGTAACGCGCCTATTATCTTCCAATCAAACGGCCTCAGACGGGAGATCGATCACAGCTGCATCGCGGGGCATTCAGGCGGCAGGAGCGCTCTGTTTTGCTACCGGTTTTTGACGTGAAGGTATTGTGGGTGAGACAGGTCAGCTTTCCTCCCCTCCCTGTCTCCTCTCCTCTCCTCCTTCCCTCCCCTTCTTCCTTCCGTCCCCGGCCTTCACTGATCCTATTCACCCAGTAGGCCTAAATCAAGCAAATCGGCGCCCGCTATTGACAGATCGGGACGAGATTCTTGTGTGCTGTTTGCTCGCGGTGTAATCCCGAACAACAGTGGATTACCTGCCGCGGCCCAAGGGAAGGGAGAGTGGTGGCTGGTATGGGCCTTGGCTAGGGGATGCTGGAAGGCCCTCTCGCCCCAGGGGAGGAGGGGAGGAAGGGAAGAAAGGGGCTTATATGACATATAGTGAGGGGAGACATGTTGGGATGGCATTGAGAGGCGAGGGAGGGAGGCTGGGATGTGTCCTCGCGGGGGGGGGTTCGGGGCTGAGCAGTGTCCCCGCCCCTTGAGGCTCATCGGACACCCTCAGCCATGGTCGGTGGGGCGCCGCTCCCTTCCCGTCACCTTTGGCAAGTCCCCTTCCCTCTCCCAGACCCCTCCTCCCCCGTGGCGGTGAGTGCGGCAGTACTGCGCCACAAATGTTTGTTGATTTGGCATGAATTCCCGCCAGTAACTCTCGCGGGCGGCAAGTGTTCGCACAAATGAAAACACCAATAAAACTTTCGGTATTGATGTGACCGGAACGAGCGCCGCCAGGCAGTAACAGTCGGGCTGTCCTCTCGCTTATTTTTATGCCGCCGCGGAATGTTCGGTCGAAAGGTGGAGGTGAGGTGTCCGATGAAGCAGGAGGCGGCGGCGGTGGGGGCGAGGGTGGCGGCGCTTGAGGCTGTGGTGACTGCGGTGTTGGGGGCGGCGGCGAGGAGTAACGTTCGTCCACCCGCCGGAATGTGATGCAAATTAAGATAACAGGAAAGAGGCTGCTGAGTCCTAACCCCGCCGTCGCCGACCCTCGCGGTGTTACGGAAGGTTGCCTCCCTATGGCGGCCGACCACACGAAGAGGAGGAGGAGGGGAAGGAGGAAGAGAGGCATTTGGCAACAGATCGTCGGTGGTCCCCTCGCACAAACTGGGTCCGATCGGGATTCATTTGTCTCCCATTGTGGCGCGGAAAGGAATCGCTTTTTTCTCATATTTCCGTCCAGGGTTCTGCGTCGTTGGAATAGGAGGTTCGCCGCAGCCCTCCGTCTCCTTCACCGCTCCTGCCCCAACCTAATGCACTGCGGGAGTATGTGTGTGCGCACCTCCGCCCCACTTTACTGTGCTCCTTTTATTCAACGATAGATCCCCATTGAGTGTCTATTGGCGGATGTGTTCCTTTTGTTCGCCTTTCTTTCTCCTCCCTTGCTCTCCCCTTACTAATAGTCTTACTTCAGCTTCCATTATTTTTTTCTCTTTTGTTTGGTGTTGTTCCTTCACCGATCCGCTCACAACAGTATATTCCCATTTTCTCATGCTCTCTTTTTTCAATTTCTCTTTTTGTTCTCCTTCTTCCCTCTCTTCTCTCAGTGTCCTCCACGTGGTCATGGCGTATGTTGTGCGTGTTATCTTCTCTTATCTCCTCATGGACATCCGCCCGACGCCCTTGGGTGCTCTGGCGTCCTGATGGCGGGCCTAGGGCGGCTACACGCTGTCCCCCACGCCCCAGCATTAGCCCAGGCCACGCGACGCACCTCCCATGTTTGCTCTGTCGCCTCCTTCAGTGTCAGCGATGTTCAAACTTCTGCAGCGAGTCAGTAATTGGTTGACACACACTAATGCTGACGTCACTACCACCAGCATCACCACAACCACCACCACAACTACAACCATTACCACTACCACTATTTCTATTACTTCCAGAACCATCACCACCACCACCACCACCATCACCACCACCATCATCATCAATACTGTTCCTCCTCTTTCCTTCCATCATTTTGTCTCTCCAACCACCTTTACCTCCACCACCTCCAAAACTACCTCCAGTACCGTTTCTCCATCCCTTTCTTCTCTCCACTTTACCTCCACCACCGCATCTCCTGCCCCCACCTATTCACTCCCCCTCCTCCTTCACCTCCTCCACCTCCTTCTCCCCATTTCTTCCATTCAAGGTTAGTCTCCCTATCCCCTCCCATCCACTCCCCTCCCTTCTCTCCAGCAACTCTCTCTCCCCTCTGTAGATACCTCCACACTCTCTCTCTCTCTCTCTCTCTCTCTCGCTCTCTCGCTCTCTCCCTCTAATCCGACGGCCCTCCGATCTCATTCTCATTAAATTCTCGTACCTGATCGCGTCTTATCTTCGATCTTCCTACAGCATCCGTATTTTTATCTCCATCCGAAGGTGTTAGACGGATTATAGCCTTAGGGAACTTCACCTGAGACGAGGGAGGATCTAGTTCTGGGCCAGGTGAACGGAGGAGGAGGAGGAGGAGGAGGAAGAGGAGGAGGAGGCAAAGTTAGGCAGATGCTGGGGGTAAGAGACAGAAGGTAAGGGGGAGCAGGTGAGAGGGAAAGGGAGAGTGAGAAGGAAGGTAAGGAGGGAATCAGGGAGGGGCAGGTAAGGTTAGGTAAGGCAGGTGAGAGGGAAAGTGGGAGCAGAGAGAAGGTAAGGGGAGGTAAGGTAAAGCAAGTGAAAGGGGGGGGGGGGGGGAGAGATAAACAAGGCCATGGTTGGGGTTAGGGAGGGGAAGGAGAGGGTAAGGTAGATGCGGAGGGGGAGAGAGGAGGGTTGATAGGGTGGGTCAGGGAGGGTAAGTGGGGGGTAAGGTAAGGCAAGTTAAGGGGGGAGAGAGAAACAGAAGGCAATGGGTGGGGTTAGGGAGGGGAAGGCAGGAGAGAAGAGAGGGAGGGAGGAGGGTTGATAGGGGGGGTGAGGGAGGGGAAGGGCCATCTACCTGTCAACAGTGAGGACCAACGATGCTTTAGTGTGTGTTATCTCTAGACTGAGGGATGAGGAGAGGCCAGGCACTTTAGTCTCTTGATAAGGCTGTTATCTACCCGCGAGAGAGAGAGAGAGAGAGAGAGAGAGAGAGAGAGAGAGAGAGATGCATGAGAACGAAAGAAAGCAAGAGGGTTAAAAAATGAATTAAAAAGAGCTTAAGTGGGAATGAGAAATAGAGAAACAAAAGGAATGGAGTTAAGCGGATGAGAGAGAGAGAGAGAGAGAGAGAGAGAGAGAGAGAGAGAGAGAGAGAGAGAGAGAGAGAGAGAGAGAGAGAGAGAGATGCAGGAAGGAAATGGTGAGGTTAAACCGGGATTAATTAAATTTTCTCTCTCGGTCTCTCTCGTTATACATTCGGACCACTTCCCTTTGCCTTTTCTCTTTCTCCTTCTTTCCTCCCTCCTCCTCCTCCTCCTCCCGGCGATCACAGGTGCGCGGGAGCTTTACCTGTCCGGGCGGGAGTCATAAAGTTTCACGGTCCCTCCGGCGGCGTCTTCGGCAGTAGAAAACAACACGATATGAGGGAAAGAACAGGTTAGGAAAATTGGATAACCAGGCACGGAGGAGGAGAGGAGAGGAGAGGAGAGGAGAGTAGGAGGAGGAGGAGGAGGAGGAGGTTAGGAGAGGAGAAGAGGAGCAGGAGGAGGTTAGGAGAGGAGAAGAGGAGCAGGAGGAGATTAGGAGAGGAGAGGAGAGGAGAGGAGCAGCAGGAGGAGGAGGAGGAGGAGATGAACGCCTTAACTGGAAGATTCTGAGTGTACCCAATAAAGATGCACACACACACACACACACACACACACACACACACACACACACACACACACACACACACACACACACACACACACACACACACATGGGAGTAGGTACGCCTTAATAAAGAAAACAAAAGGTCACACACACACACACACACACACACACACACACACACACACACACACACACACACACACACACACACACACAGTTTAGCTGGGTCACGGGGTCTCTCGAATTCCTACACTCAAGAAAAGTACAGACACAGCTTTCCGTAAGGGCGAGTCTCCTCCTTGTACTCTTAGGATTTTCGACTAAATGGATCCTTGTTTTTGTTTTTTTCGTGTTTTTTTATATTAATTTTTTTTTCTACTGCGGGTGATTAAAACCTTTCCTCCTGAGACGGGTGTTTGGAGTGGGGGGAGGGGGGAAGGGGGGGTATTTTTTTTTCTTTTCTTTTTTAGGTCCCAGGTGGGCGAAGACGTGATTGAATGTGTGTTATGGAATCCTGAGTACGTGTGTGTGTGTGTGTGTGTGTGTGTGTGTGTGTGTGTGTGTGTGTGTGTGTGTGTGTGTGTGTGTGTGTGTGTGTGTGTAAGAGAGAGGGAGAAATGGAGATAACGATCGGGTTATGGAGAAAGTGAGTATGTTTTTTTTCTTTCTATTCTGAGAGAGAGAGAGAGAGAGAGAGAGAGAGAGAGAGAGAGAGAGAGAGAGAGAGAGAGAGAGAAAGGACCAGGTCTCGTCACCACTACCTCCCAGGCATACTAATAACACATGAAGGGAACCGACAAGTCTCTCTCTCTCTCTCTCTCTCGTTTTTCTCCCCTCTTTCGCCTCCTCCTCCCTTCCCCCTCCCTATTTCCCTTTCTCCCTCCCTATCTCCCTCTCTCTTCCCTTCCCCTCCAACCCCTTTCCCCTTTCTCTTTTCCTTCTCCCCTCTCCCAGCAAGCCCAGCCCCTCCCCAGCTCCTCTCCCTGTCGTCAACCCCCTTACCAGTTCTCCCCTCAGCCCTCCCCAGCCCCTCTCCTCCCCCTTTTCCCCTCTAACCCCTAGTCATCTCTCCCCCCTCCCACGGACATCCAAACCAGCCCCTTCCCCTCCCTCCCTTCCTCTACCCCTCAGTCCCCTCCCTCAGCCCTATACCGACCAGAACTCTCTCTCCCCAGCCCTTCCAGCTTCCCTCCCCCATCCTGCCCACCCCTTCACCCTCTATCCCCTCTCCTTTTCTCCCTTTCCCCCTCTCTCCTCCCTTCCCCAGTTTCCCGTCCCCCCGTCCCCGTTCTACAACCCCCGACCCCTTCTCCGACCCCCCTCCCCCCCACGACAAGCCCCCAGGAGCCGAGAGCAAATCACACCGAGCCCTCCCAACATGTCCTTGAAGGGTGTACGTGTCCGTCTGTGTGTGTGTGTGTGTGTGTGTGTGTGTGTGTGTGTGTGTTACTATTTAATTTGTTTGTAATTGTGTTATCTTGTTTTTGTATTTCATTTTCTTGTTTTCCTTTGTCTGTCTCTGTCTGTGTGCGTCTGTCTTTCTGTATGTCTGTCTGTTTCTATATTTGTCTGTCTGTCTCATTTACTCTCTCTCTCTCTCTCTCTCTCTCTCTCTCTCTCTCTCTCCCCTCCCCCCACTCATCTATTTCGCACCATTTCCTGTCTTACTATTTTTTCCTCCTGTTCTTATTTTTTTTTCTCCTCGCTTCTCTCCTATTCTCGGCACATTCATTTAAGTGTGATACATGTTCATGCCACTTTCCTCTCATGTATAATGCATTCTCTCATTGTTTTCCTCTTTTTTTTCTCGTCCTCAGGTATGTTGCGTGTGGCGGTGTTGCGTGTTGCCGGGTCCTTCCGTCTGGCTGGGTGAGTTGGGTTGCTGGTTGAGTTGGGTTGGTGGTGTGCTGAGGGGGTGTATTGCTACCTCCACCACCACCATCACCATCATCATCACCATCACCACCACCACTACGACTACTACTAAAGCGACCTCTCTGTCTGTGTAGTGATGAAGGTACTGTATGTATGTGTGTGAGTGTAGGTGTCCCTGTGTGTGTGTGTACGCCAATCCGTGTGTGTCCACCTCTCCACCTCTTTCCATTTGCATTTTTATAATCTCGCTCTTTCCTGCTAATGCGCTTCAGTGTTTGCATTAAAAATTTAACTCAAAACCTGGCGAGCGTGGAGTGGGTGTTACCGGGGGAGGAGGGGGAGGAGGGGGGAGCATAGGATTGGATTTTGGGTGGGGAAGGAAGGGATGGGAGGGAGGGAGGTTGTGTGGAGGGTTTGAGGGAGGAGGAAGAGGAGGGGGTGTAGGGAGGTGAGGAGGACGACGAGGAGGAGGAGAGGGGCGTTTCGACACTTACCTGCAAAATCTCTTCATTGGACGAGCACAGGTGTGGCTTAGGTGAGAGAGAGAGAGAGAGAGAGAGAGAGAGAGAGAGAGAGAGAGAGAGAGAGAGAGAGAGAGAGAGAGAGAGAGAGAGAGAGAGAGAGAGAGACGTAAAGTAGGTAGAGTCATCCTTATATGGGTTTGTTTAGCGTCTGGAAAATTCAACTGCAGCTTCTGGGAGAGAGAGAGAGAGAGAGAGAGAGAGAGAGAGAGAGAGAGAGAGAGAGAGAGAGAGAGAGAGAGAGAGAGAGAGAGAGAGAGCACCAGAACTAACCAGAGAAATAAACTGAAAGAAGAGTTATTATTAGGAGGAGCAGAAAGATAAATAGAGGGAGGAGGAAGAGGAGTTAAGGAGGAAATGGAGGAGGGAGATAGGAAAAGAAAGAAGAAAGAAAAAAAACATTGAAAAAGCAAGAAAAAGGAGAATCAAGAAAACGGAGAAGGAGGACGAGGAGGAGGAGGAAAATAGGATAAAAAAAAAAGTAAGAGGAGAATAGTCATATGAGAAAAGGAAGATGAAGAGAAGAAACACACGAAAGAAGCAAAAGGAGGAGGAGGAGTAGGAAGAAGAAGACGAAAAGGATTTGAAACAAGAGAAAAAGCCGAGGCAGAAGGAGAAGCAGGAGGAGGAGGAGGAGGAGGATAAGGAGAAGGAAGATGTCAGGTAGGTCAGATGAACATGAGGGAGGGGGTGCAGGTGTATCAAGGTGCATCAGCTAACAAGACGGTTTCGGAGCCTCAAGGTGCTTCGCCGCCTGTATCGGAGCGGATCGAAACACCGACTCAATGAAAAACGAGGCAAATGAAAGCAGAAAGAAAGAAAAAAAGAGATGGAAGAAGAGGGTTACAAGGAATATTTGATGGAAGAACAAGGAGAGAAAGATGAATAGCAGAGAAGGAGGTTGAAGGAAAGGGTAAAAAAGAGCAATTGATATAGGAGAATGAGATAAGCACAATAGGCAGGATAATAGGAGGAAGAGGAGGAGGAGGAAAAGACAAGGAATAGAACAATAAGAAGACAAGCAGAAGAATAAGAAGACAATGGAAAATAGACGGTTGATGGAGATAGAATAACAAGAAAATAAGATCAAGAAAAGAAAGCGAAGAAGAAAGCGGATAGGAATAAAGAAAAGAGAAAGACAGACAGAAGAACGAGAAGAAAACAAGAAATAGAAACTTGACAGACAGAAAATAGAGAAAATACGAACAGAAATCGAAGAAAGCGAAGTTGGAGAGGAAGGAGGATAAGAATGAAGGGAACAGAGAGAGAGAGAGAGAGAGAGAGAGAGAGAGAGAGAGAGAGAGAGAGAGAGAGAGAGAGAGAGAGAGAGAGAGAGAGAGAGAGAGAGAGAGAGAGAGAGAGAGAGAGAGCAGGATAAGAATGAAGGGAACAGAAAGAAAGAGCAAAATAAAAATGAGGAGAAAAAGAGAGAAAGAGAAGGACCAGGATAACAATGAAGAGTAAAAGAAGAGAGAAAGAGAAGGATCAGGATAAGAGACCAGAACAGTGAATTACAGTGCCGGGGCGAGCGAGCACAGCGGCGGGCAGGTGATAAGAGGAGACGAACGGCACAGGTGAGCGCGATAAGCCAGGTGACTACCAGGAGACAGGCCCGTGTGTTAACCCCCTCGACCGCGGCCTCACCTGATACCTGCCCTGCCCTGCCCCTGTCCTGAAGGCGCCGAGGAGGTGAGGAGGGAGAGCAGAATGAGGAGGAAGTGAGGGAGATGAGAAGAATGGGGAGGAGGAGGTGAGGGAGGAATGAGAAGGAGGATGGGGGAAGAAGAGAGAAGAATGAAGAGGAGGTGAGGGAGATGAAAAGAATGGGGAGGAGGAGGTGAGGGAGGAATGAGAAGGAGGATGGGGGAAGAAGAGAGAAGAATGAAGAGGAGGTGAGGGAGATGAGAAGAATGGGGAGGAGGAGGTGAGGGAGGAATGAGAAGGAGGATGGGGGAAGAAGAGAGAAGAATGAAGAGGAGGTGAGGGAGATGAAAAGAATGGGGAGGAGGAGGTGAGGGAGGAATGAGAAGGAGGATGGGGGAAGAATAGAGAAGAATGAAGAGGAGGTGAGGAACTAAAAAAAAAAAGAGAAAGAGATGATAAAGAAAAGAAGAATGAAGAGAAGGAGGAGGAGGAGGAGGAGGAGGTGAGGGAAATAAAGAGGAAAAGGGAAAAAGGAGCAGAAGAAAAGGGTTCCTCACACACCTATAGATACCCTGAACCAAAGCTGTGAGGATGAGAAGATGAAGAGGAGCGGAATGAAGAAGAGTGAAAATGGTAGCAGAAGAATGGAACCTAAGAAGCTGAAAGAAGAAGAAGAAGAAGAGGGACAAAATAAAGCAGCTGGAAGAAGTTTAGCTAATAGAAGGAATAGAAGAAACATTGGATCTAGATTAAGTGGGATAGAAAAAAAAAAGAGAAGGATCGAAGGAGCTAGTTGAGGTAGACAAGAAAGAGAAAATTCGTAGGAGCTAGAGGAAGTAGGATAGAAGGAAGGTAGGACAGGAGGAGGAGGAGGAGGACCGTAGGAGTACCAGGAGGAGGAGAGGGAGAGGGCTGGGAGTGTCTGTTAAGGGGAAATAGGTGGAGTGTGTTAGTGACATGTAGGATATTGTGCCGATGAGACGTGGGGCGTGGAGGGCGTGAGGGGAAGGGAGGAGGAGGTGGAGGGCGTGATGGAAAGAAAGCGGGTCTAGAGGATGTGAGGGGAAGGGAGGGGGAATAGAGGCCGTGAGGAGAAGGAAGGAGGAGATGGACGGTGTAAGGGGAAGGGAATAGGAGGTGAAGGGCGTGATGGAAAAAGACGGGGGGCGGGGAGGGCGTGAGGGGAAGGGCCTAAGAGGAGTCAGAAGGAAAGTGGAATATAGTAACAGAAAATAAAGAGGGATGGAAGGGAAAGGAAGTTGATGGAAGGAAGGGAGAGGCGGAGAAGGAAAGAAAAAAGAAGAGGAAAAGCGTTATACGGAAGATGAAGAAGGAAAAAAGTATTAAAAAGAGAATTGAAGAAGAAGAAAAAAGGATTAAAAAGAAAACTTGAAGATGAAGAAGAAAAAAGGATTAAAAAGAGAACTTGAAGATGAAGAAGAAAAAAAGGATTAAAAAGAGAACTAGAAGATGAAGAAGAAATAAAGGATAAGAAAGAGAACTATTAGATGAAGAAGAAAAAAAAGGATTAAAAAGAGAACTGGAAGATGAAGAAGAAAAAAAGGATTAACAAGAGAACTAGAATAAGAGGAAACAGATTTTTTAACCCTTCCCCCCCCAAAAAAAAAAAATAATAACGCACACAAGACTGAACAGACGAATAAAAGGAACCTTCCCAAGTAGAGACACTTCGCAAAACCACCTGAAATAGTAAGAACAAGAAAGAATAAACAACTAAGCGATGAAACTAAACCTTGAACACCGAATTATGGCCGCGAGGGATGAAGGAGAAGGATGGGTAACGAACTGGCGACTCTCTCCCTCCTTCCCTTCCTCCTTCCCTCCCTCCCTCGTTTGTCTCCCATTTCGCCTTCCTTTTCCTCCCCAAACTGAACCAGAGAGAAGAGGTAAAACGAACTGCCGACTCCTCCCAAGGCCTCCGTGCTCCTACACTTCCTCATTTTCTTACCTCCCTCTCTCATATCCCTCCTTCTCCCCATCGTTTGTCTCCCAGCTTTTCCCTCCCTTCCTTTCCTCCCCAAACTGAACTTAGAAAGAAGAGGTAAAGCGACTCATTCCCTCATCTCCTTCCCTCCCTCCGTCGTTTGTCTCCCAGCTTTTCCCTCCCCTCCTCTTCGAACTGAACTACCTTACGTAATTACGGCCAACCGGCGGCGCAAAGAATGGCTAAAGTTTGATCATATTCCCGAAGGAGGATTGTGTTAGGATCAAGAGGACGTGGAGGCGAGGAAATGAGGACTGAGGAGGAGGAGGAGGAGGAGGAGGATAGTGTTTGAAATGGGAAGGGAAGGGGAGTGGTATATGGGAAGGGAAGGGAAGGGGACAGGCTCTAAAATGAACTCCGGTGGGCAGCATCAGCCAAGTATGACGGCGCCTCTATAAACATTTGCCTGCGCCACAACGAGCTGGGGCCAACCATCAGACCTCATCCAGAAAGCCTATCGGCGTCATAGGCAGTATAGAAAATAAATAGATAAACAAATAATAAAATAAATAAAATAGCAGGGAAAGGAAAGGAAGGGAGGAGATAGGGTAAAGGAAGGAGGGAGGGGGGTACCAGTGTGTGTGTGTGTGTGTGTGTGTGTGTGTGTGTGTGTGTGTGTGTGTGTGTGTGTGTGGACAGATGAGCTGCCAATTCGCTTGTACTGTAATATATAATGATGCCCTGTTATACCTTCTTATCTCCCTTTTCCTCCTCCTCCTCCTCCTGCTCCTCCTTACTATCAGTCTCCGGGGTCTCCGATAGCGCTTATCAAGGGAAGATGAAAGCACCAGAAAGAGAACAAGCGAGAAAGAGAAAGAAGAAGATCGAGATAATGACGATAAAAGATTAGCAGAAAAGGACAAGAGAGAGAGAGAGAGAGAGAGAGAGAGAGAGAGAGAGAGAGAGAGAGAGAGAGAGAGAGAGAGAGAGAGAGAGAGAGAGAGAGAGAGAGAGAGAGAGAGAGAGAGAGAGAGAGAGAGAGAGAGAGGAATTAGGAAAGCAATGAGGTAGATGAAAGGGGAAGTGGAGGAAAGAAAAAAAGAGGAGAAAGTGAGTGATGGAATGAATAATGAGAGGAGACTTCAGGAGGAGGAAGAAGAGGAGGAGGAGGAGGAAAAACGAAAGGAAGAGAAATAGGAGTCAGGGAAGAGAAAGGACAGGAAGGAAAAGGAAAAATGGGAAGGAAGAGGAATAGTGAGAAAGGGATTTAGGAGGAGGAGGAAAGGAGAAGAAGAAGAACGGAAAGGAGGAAGGAACGGAAGGGGAAAGAGGAAAGAAAACTAGAAGGAAGAGGAATAAGGATAATGAGGAAGAGGAGCAAAGGAGGAGGAAGAGGAAGAATAGAAAAGAAAATGAGGAATGAAAAAAAAAGAAAACAAGTAAACTGAGTAAGTGGAAAGGAAGAAAGGAAATTAAAGACGAACGAAGAAAACACAGAAAAGGAGAAAAGGAGAGAGAGAGAGAGAGAGAGAGAGAGAGAGAGAGAGAGAGAGAGAGAGAGAGAGAGAGAGAGAGAGAGAGAGAGAGAGAGAGAGAGTTGTGGTTGTGATGGTGGTTGTGTGTGTACGTACGTGCGTTTACCCAGAATCAGCCAAGAATATCAACCGTTCATTAACCTGACCAATACCTGCTACTTACCTTACCTGTGTGGAAGAGAGCGTACGGTAGTGGTAGTGGTAGTAGTAATAGTAGTAGTAGTAGTAGTAGTGGGAGGAGGAAGAGGTAAAGGAGTAGTAGTAGTAGTAGTAGTAGTAGTTTAGAGTGAATCTTCTTTTCCTCAAAAACGCTTGGATTAAATTAGATAAACTTGAATGTGTGTGTTTTTTTACTCTCTCTCTCTCTCTCTCTCTCTCTCTCTCTCTCTCTCGTGTACTGTTCACGTCACGTTATGCAAATTGACCCGCGCCAAGCTGATACTTTTGCGTCGAGTAACTGGCGGAGATTACGAAAACAAGGCTACGAACAGCGCCGAGGAGAGGAGGAGGAGGAGGAGGAGGAGGAAGAGGAGGAGGTGCTGGAGGTGGTGATTGTATTCCTGGAGAAGTTGTTTTTCATTGTCGAGTTGAAGAGTTGCTGCATATTTTTGAGTGTGTGTGTGTGTGTGCGTGTGTGTTTGTCTGTGTGTGTGTGTGTGTGTGTGTGTGTTGCTAGGCGCTGTGTGGAGAGGCAAGCGGCGTAGTTGGTTAGTGCTTCTGTAGTGCGCTCTCTCTCTCTCTCTCTCTCTCTCTCTGTGTGTGTGTGTGTGTGTGTGTGTGTGTGTGTGTGTGTGTGTGTGTGTGTGTGTGTGAAGGAGTATGTTGTTGACCGCTTGTGGACTGTCTGGGTGAATGGTTTAATGTATTTGTTTGGTTGCAGACTCCTGTGTGTGTGTGTGTGTGTGTGTGTGTGTGTGTGTGTGTGTGTGTGTGTGTGTGTGTGTGTGTGTGTGTGTTCTGTTGCTTGTTTGGTCCTGTGCTCTGGCTGGCTGACTAACTTAAGTGGCTGGTTGACTGCTTGACTGAATGGGTGACAGAAGGGTAGAGAGATGGCTGACTAACTGACTGACTGACAGAAGAGGTGGATGTTTGACTGACTTTGTGATTGGGGAACTTACTAACTGACTAACTGACTTGCTGACTCACTGACTGACCTTAAAGGCTGATAAGCTCTTTCCGGAGTCGTGTATGAAGTGACCTTTACTTGCTGTGGCTGTGGTGGTGGTGGTGGTGGTGGTGGTGGTGATGATGACTAAAGGCTTGCGGGTTGCCCTCTACCGCTCATTAGTTCCCATAATTAGATTGAAAAATAAACCCACCGCCACAAGAAGAAAGAGGAGGAAGAGTAGAAGGAGGAGGAGGAGGAGGAGGAGGAAGAGTTATGAGTGTTGAGATGACCCTACTACTTCATCCCTCCTTCATTACACCCCCCCCTTCTCTCTCCCTCTCTTCCCTTCTTCCCCTCCTTCTCTTCCTCCATCCTTCCTCCCTCCCTCCCTCTCCCTCTGAAAGCCCCGGATGATGTTTTAAATAATAACCATGATTCAAAACACTCGGGAATTTTGTTTTCGCTCATCAAATCTCGCTCGAGGCACAGACCAAACAAATACGCGGACTCCCTCTTGCTTGGAGAACAAACTAAAGCGAACTACGACCTTCTTACGATCTCCCAGCTGGCCTCGTGGTCTCATAACTTTCGGGTTGTTCTTGTTATTACTATTTTTGAAGCCCAAGGAGGAGACAAAACAGGTTCTCACGTGTTTTTTTTTTTTTTTTTTGTTTTTTTGTTTTTTTTTTTCATGACACGGAAACCTTGCAAATCTTCCACCCGGGTCATGAAACTACTTATTGAAAATCCCTATAACATCCACGAGAGCCTTTTCAGAGAGAGAAAGAGAGAGAGAGAGGTTCTGATAAGTGCTTCCCCCCTTCATAGCACAGAAACCTTGCAAATTTACCACCAGGGTCAAGAACCAAACTACCTATTGAAAATCTATAACTTCTACTTGAGCCTTTTTAAATATATATACTAAGGTGTCGAAACGTTTTTAAGAATATGGTGTAGTCGTTCGTAGAAGTCGTAAAAGTCGTCTAGGCAACAGAGAAAAACAGAGAGGGTCGTGTGGTCGTCGCTTGGTGAGGTCGAAGTCGTGAAGAGAGAGGGAGAGAGGTGGTTGTGGTTTTAGGGAGGGGAAGCAGGATGAGCTAAAGGAACCACTCTTTAAGGGATAAACCACCGGCAGCTGCTTAATTTTGTCTTTGTTTATGCGTCAGCGGGAGAGGAGAGTGTGAGGGAACGTGTTGGAGGGGAGGGAGTGAGTGAGATGGATCGTGTAAAAAGGGAGAGGAGTGAGGGAAGGAGTTTGTTGGGTGTAAGAAGGGAGAGAAGGAAGGAGTGAAATGAAACAAGTGGTGGAAAGGAAGTGAGGGAGCGTTCTAAGGGGGGAGAGAAGGAGGGAGAGAAAATCTAAAGACCTTGGAAGGAGAGAGATGAAAAACGAAGAAAGGAAGAAAAGTGAGGGGAAGAGACTTAAAGAAAGAGAAGATCGTAGGGAGTAAGAGAAAAAGAGATGAAAGAAGATTGATAAAAAAGAAATAATGTGAAGGAATTGACAGAAAACACAAAAATCAATTACGAAAGAGAAGAAAAAGGGCAAAAACAAACAAAATTACAGAGAGGAAGAAAAGGAGAAACGGAAATAGAATATAAAACCAGAAACCAAATGGGAATCAAGAAAAAAATAGGGAAACGAAGAAAGATACAAGAAGAAAGAAAGTAAGAGAGGAAAGAAAGAAGCAACAAGGAGAGAAGATATAAGGAAGGAAGGGAGAGTAAAATGCAGCTGATGAAAGTAAAAAGGAAGCAAGGAAGAGAGGAGGGGAGGTAGGAAGGGAGCAAGGGAGGCAAGGTCACGCGATTAATGGGCAAGAATGAAGGGGTTGAGAGAGAGAGAGAGAGAGAGAGAGAGAGAGAGAGAGAGAGAGAGAGAGAGAGAGAGAGAGAGAGAGAGAGAGAGAGAGAGAGAGAGAGAGGAAAAACGTACTGTTCACGGGCGCTCTGCTTAATTGCATTTTTTTATCAAGAGGAAAACGAAAATGCAGGAAGAGGAGGGCAGGAAAATGAGAGAGAGAGAGAGAGAGAGAGAGAGAGAGAGAGAGAGAGAGAGAGAGAGAGAGAGAGAGAGAGAGAGAGAGAGAGAGAGAGAGAGAGAAGATGAGGAACCATGCGAGTAAGAGAAGATAATAAAAGGGAGAGTGAGAGTAAGTGAAAATTAGGAAGAAGGAAGAGGAAGGATAATGATAGAGAGGAAGAGGAAGCGGGAATAGAGAATGAAGTAGAGAAGAGAAAATAAGAAAGAGGGAAAAGAGGTAAAGCGAGGGGAGGGAATAAGGGAGAGCCATAACCTTACATAACCTTACCTTACCTTACCTGGTCTTATTGTAATTAACTGAGCTTACCTTTCCTTACCTTATCCTTACCTTGTCTTACCTTGCTATACCGAGCCGAGGAAACCGAAGGTAAGGCAAGGTAAAGTAAGAAGGTAGAAGGTAAGGTAAGGGAAGGGGGGACAAAAACTTACCTTTCCATACCGTTTACCTTGCTTTACCTTACTTTACCCTACGATACCTGCCTTATCCTCTCTTACCTTACTGTGGCGAGTCGAGGAACCAAAAGGTGATTAGAAAGAAGAAGAACACTTAACCTTCCTTAACCTTATCGTCTATGCCTTATCGTATAATAACATTACCTTAACTTACCTTACGTTACCTACCTTACCTGTTCTTACCTTACCGTGGCAATTCAAGGTAACAGAGGGGAAAGGAAGGTGATTAGAAAGAAGAAGAACACTTAACCTTCCTTAACCTTATCGTATAATAACATTACCTTAACTTACCTTACGTTACCTACCTTACCTGTTCTTACCTTACCGTGGCAATTCGAGGTAACAGAGGGGAAAGGAAGGTGATTAGGAAGAAGAACACTTAACCTTCTTTAACCTGCTTGTAATAACCTTACCTTAATTTACCCTACGCTACCTTACCTTCTCTTACCATAGTGTAAAGAGAGTAAGGGAAGGGAGAGGAAAGGGAAGGTGATTAGAAGGAAAAAATATCGTTCCCTTTTTTCCTTACTCTCCCTCTTTATTTTTCCATCCTCATTTCTTTCCATCTTCCTTTTCTCCCTTCCTTTACCTTTCCTTATGTTACCTACCTTACTTAGTCTTACCTTTACGTAGTGAGGGTAAAGGAAGGGAGGAAAAGGGAAAAGAGGGGAAAAAGAAAGAGAGAAAAGAAAGAGAAGGGAAAAAGACTTACCTTAATTTACCTTGCCTTACCTTACCTTACCTTTCCATACATTACTTTACCTTACCTTCCTACTTTACCTTGCCTTACCTTACCTTTCCATACATTATCTTACCTTACCTTCTACCTTCTTACTCTACCTTGCTTTACCTTACCTTTCCATACATTACCTTACCTTACATTCTCCTACCTTAGTGTTGAGAGCCAAGGGAAGAGAGAGAAAGGGAAAAAGGTTGAGAAAGGGGAACAAATCCTTACCTCACCTCCCATCACCGTATAATAACCCTACCTTACCCTACCCTACCTTACGTTAAGCACCTCACCTTATCTTCTTACCCCGTGTAGAGAGGGTAAAGAAAATGGAGAGGAGGGGAGGAAAAAGGGGAGCATAGCGTGTCTTGAGAGCATAGAAGAAAACCCCTTAGCAGTTACTTTCTTTTTTTTTTTCCCTTTCTTCTTCCTTCCTTCCTTACCACCGGCGAACTGGTAACCATTATAGAAGAAAAAAGGGAGAAGAAAACGATAAAAAAACAACAACTATAGGAGTGTACTTTAACGACAGGCGGCAATGATTTTACCTGTATGTGACGTGTATACCTGTGCGTGTGTGCGTGCGTGTGTGTATAGCGGCTTGTCGTACACACCGCACCTTTGTCGTATGCGTTAATTAGCGTGTGTTTGCGTGCGAAAGGGATGTTATTAGTCGTTTTTGCGTGCGTGTGGTCGGCGGGGAAGCGGGTTTTGCGTGCGTGTGTGATTGAGTGTGGCGGGGCGTGTGTGTGCATGACGCTGGAGGGGAGGAGGGAGAAGGGGAGAGAGGGAGGAGAATTACTGGGGTGGTTAGGGTAGTAAGGGCGAATGTGAGGAGAAGACGAGAAAGAACAGTCGGGGCAAAGAGAGGTATAGAGGAAGAGAGGAGAAAGAAAAGGAGAATTACTAGGGTGGTTAAGGGAATAAAGAAAAAGAGGAGGAAGAGTAGAGGAGAAAGAATAGTAGGAGGGAAGGACGTCGGAGAGGTAAAGAGGGAGGAAGAGGAAGAGAGAAGGAGAAAAGGAGAGTAACTGCGGTGGGAGTAAGAGAAGGATAAAAAGGAATGAAAGGAAGGAGAATAAATTAGGAGAAGGGAGAGAAGGAGAATAACTTAAGTGAATATATACGGTAAGAAAGTAAGAGAGAAGCAGAGGAAGAAGGAAAAAGCACAAGGAACAAGGAGGAAGTGTGGAAAAGCAAACATGGCCGAAGGAAAGAAGTAAAGAGAGAGGAGGAAGCGAAAGAGAGGGAAGAAAGAGTAAATGAGGGAAAATGAAGGAGTAGGAAGAAAGAATGGAGGCAGCAAGGGAGGGGGAGGAAAGTGTGCATAAGTACAGAGGGGTGAAGGAACGGATAAAAAGGGGAGCAGGGGAGGAGAGGGAGGAAAGGAAGACAGGGAGAGAGATAAAAGAGAGAGGAAGGGAAGGAGAGTGACAGAGATTAAGACAGAAGTTTGAGGTTTGGAAAGAGAAACAAAGCAGGGAGAAAGAGGAAGGGAGATAGGGTGACAGGAAGTTAGACAGGGGTTCGAGGTTAGGAAAGAGAAACAAAGCAGGGAGGAAGAGGAAAGGAGATAGGGTGACAGGAAGTTAGACAGGGGTTCGAGGTTAGGAAAGAGAAACAAAACAGGGAGGAAGAGGAAGGGAGATAGGGTGACAGGGATTGAGACAGGGGTTGGAGGTTAGGAAAGAGAAACAAAACAGGGAGGAAGAGGAAGGAAGATAGGATGACAGGGATTGATACAGGGGTTGGAGGTTAGGAAAGAGAAATAAACAGGGAGATAGGTTGACAGGGAGTTAGACAGGAGTTTGGGAGTTAGGACAAAGTGAAAAATAAAAGGAGAGAGAAAGGGAGATACTGTGACGGAATGAGACAGTGGTTTCTGGATTAGGAAACAGTAAAAAAAAAGGGGGAAGGGAATATTAGAAGAACTACAACAGAGGTACGAGACAGAACTAGAGGATTAAATATTCATGAACGTAAAAATAAAGCAAAATAAAGCGGAATGAGACAGTGGTTTGTGGGTTAGGAAATAGTAAAAAAAAATGAAGGGAATATCAGAAGAACAACAACAGAGGTACGAGACAGAGCTTAAGGATTAAAAATGCATGAACGTAAAAGTATAGCGTTAATCAATAGGGTAAGGAGGAAGTGTCAGGGGTAAGATAGAATGGAGACAAAGATAACAGACCTGGGTAAAGGGTTAAAAAGAGTGAAAACAAAGGTAAGGGGTGAATTGACAGGGGTAAGGAGTTAGTGCCAGGGGTAACGAGTAGGTGCCAGGGGTGAGGTAGTGTGGAGTAGCCAGAGTTAGTAGTAAATGCCAGGGGTAAGATAGATGTATAGGCAGGGTTAGGGGTAAGGTAGGGTAGAGGCAGGGTAAGGAATGAGCGCCAAAGGTAAGGTAGGGGTGAATTGAAGGGGTAAGGTATAGGGGAGAGGCAGGGATAAAGAATGAATGCCAGGGGTTAGGTAGGGTAGAGGCAACGGAAGGAAAGGAAGAGGCAGTATAAGGCAGGGTAGATTTAGGGTAAGGAAGGGTAAGAAGGGAGACCCAGGGATGGGGCACGGTGAGGCAGGGTAAGGAGGGAGTGCCAGGGGTAAGGAGATAGAGGCAGGGTAAGGAGTGAGTGCCAGGGGTAAGGAGATAGAGGCAGGGTAAGGAGGGAGTACCAGGGTAGGGGATTGGCAGGGGTGAGGCAGGGTAGGAGGTGAGCGATAGAGGCGAGAGGTGAGGGCGGGAGCTAATGGCGGAGGAGGGGACGTCTCAGGTATCTTGTGTGACGCTAAAACTCTTAGTGAGGGAAGATTATTAATCACGAGGCTTTTAAGGGGGTGATGATCGCGAGGAAGCAGAGGAGGAGGAGGAGGAGGAAAACGAGGAGTGAGGAGAGACACGTGGCCATCCTCCTTCCCTTCCTCTTGCACCATCACCTCCTCCTCCTCCTCCTCCTCTTCCACCCCCTCCTCCTCCTCCTCCTCCTCCTCTTCTTTGTGGCAGACCAAAATACCGCATTCCTCGACCTCATTTCCCTTAATATCATCATCATTCTCTTCCGCCGCCTCCTCCCTCCCTTCCTTCCTTTTTTCCTTACTCTCCCTCTCTCTATTTTTTCATCCTCCTTTTTTTCCATCATTTTTCCTCCCGCCGCGCCGAAAATCCTCTCCGGGCGTCCGTCATGAGGCCCAGAATTAGTATGCGTATGACGTCACCTCTGCGATGCCTTTTAACGTGTCCAGAGGTATTTTTAGAACGACGTAACGAGGGAGAGAGAGAGAGAGAGAGAGAGAGAGAGAGAGAGAGAGAGAGAGAGAGAGAGAGAGAGAGAGAGAGACATAAACAGACAAACAAACAAAGAAACTGATATACAGACAAAGGAAATTAGGTAGGAAAGGAAACTAAAAAGAAAGGAAATAAAGAAAGTGAAAAAGAGAGAGGGACAAACAACAGAGAGAAAAAAGAAAAGAGAAAGAAAAAAGAAAGGAAGAATAAAAGAGAAAAAGAGAGACTAGGAAGGAAGGTTAGCGAGAGAGAGAGAGAGAGAGAGAGAGAGAGAGAGAGAGAGAGAGAGAGAGAGAGAGAGAGAGAGAGAGAGAGAGAAAATAAAGAAGAAGTACAGAGAGACAGAAGAGAAAATAAAAAAGAAACCAAGAAAAAAGTCAATGAAGGAATGGGGAAGGGAGAAGAGGAGAGAAAAGAAACGAGAAAAAACAGAGAAACGATGAAGTAAAGGAGGGAGCGAGGAGGGAGAGAGAGAGAGAGAAGGTCGGGGTATTGGGTATCGGCCGGGGCTGTTATGAAACAATGCTCGCCGCTCAACTATTTCAGTGTATTGGTTTATTGAGTCGGCTAATTTTTCTCGATATCCCGGCCAGACTGCGGCGGCCAAGACAGCCGCGGAGGGGAGCGAGGAGCGGCGGGGAAAAAGTTGTGTGAGGGAGGAGGAGAGGGACGAGGGGAAGATAAAAGGGACGAAAGACTGTGTGAGAGGAAAGAGAAGAAGGGAAAGAAAAGGAGAGGGAAACGGATGAAAGGGAAGGAAAAAAGGAAGAAGAGGAGAACAAGGGAATGAAAAACCGTAGCAGAAAAGGAAAAAAGGGAGAAAATATAAGGGAAAAGGAAGATTGGAGTGAGAATATGAGAAAAGGAAGAAGAGAAAGAATATACGAGAAAAAGTTGTGTGAGGGAGCAGGAGGAGGAGGAAGGAGGGGATAAAAGAGAAGAAAGAAGAGAAAGAGAAGAACACAGGGATGAAAGAAAGAAAAGAAGGGAAAGAAGGAGAACAAGGAGATGAAAGGTAAAGGAAGAAGGGAGAGAAGGAAAACAAAGAGATAAAAGAACGACAGAAGATGGAAAGGGAAGAATATGATAGAGATGGAGAACACAGGGAAAGAAAGAAAGAAAGAAAAGGAACGAGAAAACAAAGGGAAAGAAAGACAGTTACGGAGAAAAAGGAAGAAGGAAGTAGAGAAGAGGAGGGAAAAGAGGAAGAAGGGAGAAAATACAAGAATGAAAGACTGAGAGGAAAAAGAAGAAGGAAGATTAACAAAAAGGAGACCATGAAGAAGAAGAAGAAAAAAAAACGTAAATAAAAAAGAACGGAAAGGAAATAGAGAAGAAAAAACAGTAAAAAAAGAAAAAGAACAAAAAGAAAAAAGGAAAATGGAAAAAAAAGCGAGTATAATAAAAATGGAAAAAAAATAACAACGATGAAAATTGATGAAGAGAAGATAAGGAAGGAAACCAAGAGGAAAGAGAGAGAGAGAAGGGAGGAAGGAGGAGGAGGGAGAAGAGATGGGAGGGAGATAAGTTACCGTGGAGGAGATTACTGCGTCCTATAAACAAATCCTTCCACCTGTTTTACCTGTATCATCAACCTGGCCAATTTGTTTTCAGAGAGAGAGAGAGAGAGAGAGAGAGAGAGAGAGAGAGAGAGAGAGAGAGAGAGAGAGAGAGAGAGAGAGAGAGAGAGGAAAAACAGTGGAGACGAAAAAAAGAGTGAGAAAGAGGAAGAGAAAGAAGAAGGAAAGAGTGGAGGATAGCAAATTGAAGAGAGAGAGAGAGAGAGAGAGAGAGAGAGAGAGAGAGAGAGAGAGAGAGAGAGAGAGAGAGAGAGAGAGAGAGAGAGAGAGAGAGAGAGAGAGAGAGAGAATAATGGGCTTTGTATAATGTTAGTTTGGTTATTGACAGAGAAGAGATTTAGGATAGGAGGAGGAGCAAGAGGAAGAGGAGGAGGAGGCTGTATTGGGTGTGAGGTGTTTGCGTGGGTTGGTAACACTCAATGAGTCGTATTTTATTCCTAAACTAACGACCGACATGAGTTTGGCAATACTGCTTGAAATACTGTGACGTGTGTGTGTGTGTGTGTGTGTGTGTGTGTGTGTGTGTGTGTGTGTGTGGCAGATAGTTCTCCCGTTTGACCACATTCTCTCTCTCTCTCTGCCTCGATTCTGTTCCCGTTCCTCTCATGTTTTTTCTCTCTCTCTCTTTTTCTCGCTAATAAAAAAAATCCTTCAGGTATTCGTGAGTTATGCCTTTCATCCTTTCATCACCTATTTTTCCCTTCCATTTCCCATTTTCTTTTTTATGTTCGCCGTTTTCTGTTTCCCATTTTCTTGTTGATGTATGTTTTCTTCTTTTTCCTTTTTTTTGTGGGTTTGTTTTTGTTTTCCTTTTCGTTGTTTAGTTGTACGTGATGTTTATTGTATTGCCTTGTCGTTTTAATCGTTGAGTTTATTATTATTTTAGTTTATTATTTTTATTATTATTATTATTATTATTATTAATATTATTATTATGACTGCGCGTGGGTTGGCTGCTGTCTTGTTTAGAATATATACACACACATGAACGGGTTTCTCTCTCTCTCTCCCTGTTAATAGATGCCCTTTGTCTCTCGCTACTCTTTGTCGCGCCCTTTGATAATGCCCCTTCCCCCCTTTCCTCCCCTTACCTTCCCCTCCTTCCCCACCCCTCCCTCACTTACGTCACCTCTCGCCTTGGCCACTGGTCCGACATCCTCACCACCACCACCACCACCACTACCACCACCACTGTCCTCACTATCACCACCACCACCACCACCACCACTGTCCTCGCTTCCACCGTCCCTGCTACCTCCACCACCATTCTCATCACCACCACCACCACTCAGCACCACCACCACCACCATCACCACCATCGTCATCTGCATCGCTGTCGAAATGCGGGCGGATGTCGCTTTGTATTTTCGTCCTCTCCTCTTCCTCCTCCTCCTCCTCCTCCTGTTGTCGTATCCTCCCCTGCTTTCCTCTAGTCTCCTCTCTCTCCTCTCCTCCCTTCTCTCCCTCCCTTCCCACGCCCTAACGAAGCCCTGATTAAGTGCATCTCTCGTATCCGGGCGAGTCTGCAAGGATGAGGGAAAGGAAGGGAAGGGAAGGGAAGGCTAGGGTCGGGTTGATCTGTTTGGGTTTGCTTTGGTTTGGTTAGGTTTGGTTTGGTAAGGTTTGGTTGGTTACAAGGAGGAGGGAAGGGAAAGGGAGGGGTACGGTTGGGTTGGTCTGGTTGGGTTTGCTGTTGTTTGGTAAGGTTTGGTTGGGTGTATGAATGAGGGGAAGGAAGGGCAAGGGAAGGGAAGGGTAAGGTTGGTTTGGTCAAGATGAATTTGCTTTGGTTTGATATGGTTAGTTTAGGTTTGGTTCGGTTGGGATCGGTAAGGTTTGGTTAGGTTAGGTTAGGGTTGGGTTGGTCTGGTTGGGTTTGCTTTGGTAAGGTTTGGTTGGGTGTAAGAATGAGGGAAAGGAATGGCAAGGGAAGAGAAGGGTAAGGTTGGTTTGGTCAAGATGAGTTTGCTTTGGTTAGGTTAGGTTAGGCTCGGTTCGGTTGGGATCGGTAAGGTTTGGTTAGGTTAGGTTAAGGTTGAGTTGGTCTAGCTTGGTTTGGTAAGGTTTGGATGTGTTTAGTATGGTTTAATAAGGTTTGTATTGGGTAGAATTATATGCTTTTTGGTTGGGAGGAAAGCATGTTTATATTATGGTTAAGGTTGGGTTAGGTTTATTAAAAAGTCAGAAAGGGTAAGGTAAGACTATTTGATCCTTTAATTCCTCGTGAAGTTTTTACTCTTAGTGTTGTGTGCTTGCTCCTCGCCGGTTATTGTAAGAGAGATTACCTTATCTCTTATCTGCGGCGTGTTGTCAAGAGCGTGTGTGTGTGTGTGTGTGTGTGTGTGTGTGTGTGTGTGTGTGGGCGGCAGGAATGTGTGTGTTTGGGGTTTCATTAATACCGTTCTTTTATTCACTTCTCTTTGCTATTGTTTCCTCTTCCTTACTTCTTTTTTTTCGCCGGGAACTGTTCGTGTTGTCGGCGAACGTAACTTGCACGAATGAACGTTATTTGGGGAAAGTTAAATTTTGCGCCGAGTCTGTTTGAGCAAGTTAATTTTCGGTGGATTTGTTCGAATTCAATTTAATATGAAACTCCGGCCGGCACCGTGTGTGTGTGTGTGTGCGTGTGTGTGTGTGTGTGTGTGTGTGTGTGTGTGTGTGCGTGTGTGCAGATTGCAGGCATGTATGTGCACACGCTTTATATTATGTGCGTGGAAGGAATACATGTAAGTTAAAAAAAACATTCACTATGCATGCGTGTACGTGTGTAGAGACCAGGAAGAGGAGGAGGAGGAGGAGGAGGAATGGCTGTGGAAGGAAGGCATGAGGAAGGAATAGTGCGTGGTGTACATGTGTGTGTGTGTGTGTGTGTGTGTGTGTGTGTGTGTGTGTGTGTGTGTGTAACTCCCACGATCAATAACGAGGTATAGGAAAGAGAGTCACCTGGGCTGTACTTTCCTACGATGGGAGACATAACTAAACCCTCCCTCTCACTCCCCACTCACTCTTTCTTACCCCCAATCAGTCCCCACTCCTCACACTCCTTCCCTATTCATTCCCTTCTCATCCCCTTCCCCCTCCCCACTTTTCCTATTCTCCCCTTTCACTCCCCACTAAACTCCCCATTCACTCCCCTCACTCCCCACTCACTTCCTCTTACCCCCAATCAGTCCCCACTCCTCACACTCCTTCCTCATTCATTCCCTTCTCATCCCCTTCCCCCTCCCCACTTTCCCCATTCTCCCCTTTCACTCCCCACTCAACTCCCCATTCCCCACTCGCTCCTCTCACTCCCCACTTACCGTCACCTCACCCCAGCCCCACTCCGTCAATACGAACTCATTCCATTTATTTTAACTGACTTCCCTCTCATTCCTACCTTATCCCACTCAGTTGAACATCCCCACTCATTCTTATTCTCCTCCCACTCATCCCCTAGCCCAACCCACTCAGCGGAACCCCTCTCCATCAGCTTATTCTTACATCCATTCCCTCTCAGATTTCTGTATTTCCCACTCAACTGTTATCCCTTCCATTCATCTATTCTCCAATCCCACTCATCCTCACAACCCCCTGCCATCACCACTCCTCTCTTTTACCCCACTATTCACCTCCATCACCACCCACTTCCACCAACACCACCACCACCACCACGACTAGCTTGCGTGTCATTTCCTTCTCTCTCCCTCCCTCCTTGTCTCGTTCTCCCTCCCTCCCTCCCTCCCTGTCTCTCTCTCCTTTGCTACTGACGAAGGAGAACCCGATAATTCCGATAGTCTTGTAGTTGTTATGTTCTCCAGTCTAGTCTCTCTCTCTCTCGTTTTTTTTCTTCTTATTTTTTATCATTTTTACTCGTTTTCATCTAGTTTCTTTTTTTTTTCCTTCTATATTGTTTTTCTATCATTATATATTTTTTTTTCCTTTTTATGAGGCAAGAAAAAAGAGAGGATGAAAATAAGAAAGGATGTAAAAAGTTAACAGCCGTATATTTTTTTTAATTCTTTCAAAACATCGCTCACTCTTTTTCCCCTTTTTTTTCATATTCGAAGCGGAACAGCATGACAAAAAAAATGAAAATAACTGTTGACCTACACATTTTTCCTCTTCTCATTCGCTTTCTTACCCAACAACACGTACCGTACCTTTCTTTCTCTTTCTCTCTACTCTACTCTTTTATTTCAACATTTAGAGCAGAACGGAATGAAAAAGAAACAGAAAACAATGAAAAATAACTTATCCTCCACACACTTTCTCTTTTCATTCGCAGTCTTACCTTCTCTTGTTTCTTCATATTTTACTCTCAGTCCCTTTTTTTCCCTGTTTTCGTTTATTTTTCCTTGACCTTCCTTTCTGTATCACGACAAAACTCAACAAACTTTAAGACAAAGAAAAAAAACAAGTTATCATTTCGTTTTTTTTCTATTCATTCTTTTCTTCATATTTCTCTCGCAATCTCTTTTATTCCCCTGTTTTTGTTTTCTTTCCACTTGACCTTCCTTTCTGTATTACGAAAAAAACTCAACGAACTCTAAGATAAAGAAAAAAAATAAGTTATCATTTTGTTTTTCTATTCTTTCCTTTCTTCATATTTCACTCTCAATCCCTTTTATTCCCCGGTTTTTGCTATCTCCCTCGACTTTCCTTTTTCCATTTCAGTAAAATCTAAACGATTAAACAAAAAAACAAGGTATCATCCGTTTCCTCTTCTTTCCTTTCTTCAAATTTTACTCTCCCATTTTTTCCCTTTTATTTCTCCCTCGTCCTCCCTTTCTCCATTACCCTAAAAACACTAAACGAAATGCAAGACAACAAAAAAAACGAGTTATTTAATTTTTCTATTCATTTGCGTGCTTGGAGGTTTATTTGCAGCTCGCGTGTTTTATTGTCCTAATGGATGGGAAGCAGGAAGTCCAGGTTTATACATATATTTTTATTCCGTTCTTCCTCCCGACCACTCGCCAACATTGCGTATGAAACGTAAGGGAAAGAGTGCGTCGCCCTTTGAAAGTTTAAGCAGGAAACGAGCGCGTGAAACATTTGCTGTGTCTTGGGACTGGTGGGCTGGCTGGTTGGCTGGCTCGTGGCTCGCCCGGGAACGTTTGTTTGTAAGTAAGAGGTAAGGAAACGTTGGCGATAGCAGGAACGTATGTATTAGCAATGAAACGTTAGCGATAGTAGTAACGTATAGTATCGTAAGTAGAGTACAGTATAGTGAGGAAGCGTTAACGATAGTAGAAACGTTTAAAAATAGTATGGTAACGTTGGCTGTAGTAGAGAAGGTATATGAAAAGTGTTTAAAGGGATAATAAAATAAGGAAGATAGAGCGTTTGTTATACTATAGAGTAAATTTTGAAAGACGTTTGCGAGGGAAAAAATAAGAGAAATATAAGGTGTGTGAAAGTAGTGAGAGTGTGTATGGAAACGTTTTAAAATTGTCTAGGGCGAGTTGAAACGTTTTTGACAGTAGTGAAAATATAATAAATAAAGAACGTTTGAAAGCTGCCAGGGGAAAATAGGAAGCGGGTGTCACAGTAATGAAAAATGTGAAAAAACGTTTAAAAAGTTGTCAGTTACAGAAGGAAACGTGTGAGGCGGGAAAGATAATTGAAAAACGTTAAAGGGTTGACAGCTACGAATGAAAACGGTAGCCATAGATGTGGAAATAATTGAAACACGTAAAAAAATCGCAGTGAAGAGCAAGAAACGTTTAATAATTGAGAAACTATATAAAAAAAAACTAAATAAATGTGGAAAATAAAGATGAAACCGTTTTGTGCGTGGATATATTTGTACAGGCTCGTTTGCAAGTTTCCACGTAAAGAGAGAAGCGAATATTTGTATGACGGAATTAAAAATGGGAGTTTAAAACAAAAACCAGTGAACATAAACGAGGGAAGAGAAGACTCGGACGCCTATAAAAGTAATGTTTGCTAATGAAGCCTCGGCGGGAAAAAGAGGAAAAATACGAAGAAACAGAAAATAAAAAAAGCATCATAACAGAACCTCAGAAATTGGTAATGAGAGAAGGGATGCGAGGATACGCGTATGTGAGTAATTACAGACAGAGGAAAATATGTATAGAAGGAAACAAAGCAAGCATTCTGGAGTAAAAAAAATACAGAACATCAAAAAACTTCACGACACAACGTTAGAAGTTGATAAAGGAATAAGGAGGCGAAGATACACGCATGAGAATAATAAATGTGTAAAAATATATAAATAGCAAGAATTCTGCGTTAAAAAAAAAAATGAAATACAAGAAACAGAACATTTAAAAACAGCATCACAAAACGTCAGAAATTTGGTAACGAAAGAAGAAAGGAATGCGAGTATACGCGAATGAAAGTAATAACAGAAAAAGGAAAAGTGTGTCAGACAAAAATAAAAGCAACATTGATTCTGGGTAAAAAGTAAAAAAAAAAATAGAAATAAGAGAAGAATCAGAACATTTTAAAACATCATCAGAAAACGTCGAAACTAGGCAATTAAAAGAGGAAGGAATGCGAGAATAATAACAGAAAATGGTAAAAAAAATGTTAGGGGAAAAAAGCAACATAGATTCTGGGCAAAAAAAGCGAAAAAAATTAGGAAGAGAAGAAGAATCATAATATATAAAAACTTCATCGCGAATCATCAGAAACTGTTGACGAAAGAAAGAAGAAATACGAGACTCCACGTATGAAAGTAATAACAGATAGTGGAAAAAAAATATGCTACGGAAAAAAGCAACATAGATTCTGGGTAAAAATAAAAAAAATGAAAAATATAAAAAGAGAAGAAGAATCATAATATTTAAAAACCGCAAAACGTCTGAAATTGTTAAGGAAAGAAGGACGAAACGCGAGACTCCACGTATGAGAATAATAACAGAAAAAGTGGAAAAATATGTAAAGCCCAAAAAAAAAAACAGGAGCATGGATTCCGGGCAACGAAAATATTCCTTCCCACTGAAACGCGTCGGAATCGAGTGCAAAACATTTATTCAGGCAAGCAAAAGTTATCCGAAATGTTTGGGAATAAAGAACGGAAAGGGAGAAAAAAAATTGGAAAACAGTAAAATAACAAGCAAAAATCAACGAAACTAATTAACCGGAAGTTTGTTTTACTGAATATGGAGGAAGAAAAAAATATACCTGTGACAGTTTTGAAAATTGAAATGAATAAAAAAAGTTGTTTGATGGAAGAGGAATTAAAATGTGGACTGAAGATGTAGAATATAATTAATGACCTCCTTAAGTTTGTATTGATGAAGAAAAAAGGAAAAACGTAAATGGAAAAATGAAAGAAAAGAAATATAAAAACCTTGAAAATGTAAAAGGAAAGAAAATGTGGAATGAAGACGTAGAATGAAAATAATAAGTAGGAATATAATGAATGACCTCCTTTTGTATTACTGAAGAAAAAAGGAAAACGTAAACGATCAGAAAATGGAAGAAAAGAAATATGAAAACCTTGAAAATGAAAAAGAAAAGAAAATGTGAAATGACGACGTAGAAAAAGAATAATTAGTAGGAATATAATGACCTTAAGTTTGTATTACTGAAAAGAGAAAAACGTGAGCGATGTGAAAATGAAATAAAAGAAAGATAGAAGGTTAAGAAAAGAAAGGGAAATGAAAGATAAAATATAGAAAGAAAAATGGGAAAAGTAGGAATATAATCACTTTCTTAAATTTGTATTACTGAAAAATGAAAAAGAAAATAAATAATCTGAAAATGAAGGAAAAGAAAAAAAAAGTAAAAAAAGAAACAGGTAAAGAAAAAGAAGACTCACTTAGAAATATGAGAACAGGAAGAATATGATAACCTCTTAAAGTTCATTTTGCTAAAGGAGAGAAAAATGTAAAGGCTACCTGGCTCTCAAAAAATATATATGAATAGGGAAAAAGGTTAAAAAATGTTGCCAAAACTGAATGCATGAAGACTGATTGAAACATGGAAACAAGAAGAACTGAATCAGGGCCATTAGTTTGTTTCAATGAATATAGGGAAAAATAAACTGGAAATGCTCTCAAAATAGAAATATGAAAAAATGAAGGTAAAAAAGAGAAAAGAGAAAAAAGAATGACAGAAAGGAAGATGGAAATAGGAGGAATTCAATCACTAACTCAAAAAAATAATTAAAGAGAAGGAAGGAAGGAAAGAAAATATGAAAAAGGTAAAAAAAAGAAGAGTGAGATAGAGAAAGATGGAAACAGGAAGAATTTAATTGACACCAGAGAGAGAGAGAGAGAGAGAGAGAGAGAGAGAGAGAGAGAGAGAGAGAGAGAGAGAGAGAGAGAGAGAAGGGAAAAAAAACAAGAATAACCCAATAAATCAAAGCGAGAGAGAGAGAGAGAGAGAGAGAGAGAGAGAGAGAGAGAGAGAGAGAGAGAGAGAGAGAGAGAGAGAGAGAGAGAGAGAGAGAGAGAGAGCACAAAAGAAAACAACGTCTAGTATTTCTCTGTTTTTCCAAGTTTTGCTTTAATTGTGACTCGCTCGCAATTGAATTATCTTTGTTTTCGTCCCGTCCTCTCGAGACCTTACCTCCCCCCCCCTGTGTGTGTGTGTGTGTGTGAGCCTTGCCTTGCTTCACCATCTCCCATCGCCAGTGTAGAGAGGAGGAGGCAGGAGGAGGAGGAGGAGGAAGGGAGACTAAATGGTAATCTAATATAGGAAATGTGTGAGGGAGGAGAGACGCGGACAAAGGGAGAGTGAAGGAGAGGGAGGGAAAGGAGAGGAAAGAGGAACGGAAGGAGGGAGGGAGGGAGAAGGAGGGGGGAAAGAGGAGGAAAGACGGGAAGGATGAGAGAGAGAGAGGGAGAGGAGAGGAAAGAGGAACGGAAGGAGGGAGGGAGGGAGAAGGAGAGGGAAAAGAGGAGGAAAGACAGGAAGGATGAGAGAGAGAGAGAGAGAGAGAGAGAGAGAGAGAGAGAGAGAGAGAGAGAGAGAGAGAGAGAGAGAGAGAGAGAGAGAAGAGGAGAGGAGAGAGGAGATTAAGATAGGGGGAGAGGAGGCAAACAACGAGGATGGGGTGAGAATAAGGATGAAATAGGTGTTAAGAGGAGCTTGTTGATGGCTGGTGGAGGGAGGAAATTACCAGAGGGGAGACGCGGGAGTGGGATCCAATGCTTTATAATAGGTTCCGGCGGGTCTTAATGGGTTCTGGCGGGTTGTAAAAGGTTCGGCTACTTTTTAATAGGTCTGCTGGGAGGTAAGGTTGTTTTAGGGTGTTTAGTAGTCGGGAATAGGTTCTAGTTGGCTATAAACAGGTTCTGACACATGTGAATGAGTTTACGTTTAATATTATAGGTTTGTTTATGATCCCATAGTTACGGTCTAAAAATTGAAATAAAGTTGAATGATTGGAAAAGGAGAGGCAATATGGATGAAGACGTAGAGAAAAAACATGACCTATAGTTACGGTCTAAAAATTGAAATAAAGTTGAATGATTGGAAAAGGAAAGGCAATATGGATGAAGACGTAGAGAAAAAACATGACCTATAGTTTATGAAATAAAATGAAAGCTTGGAAAGGGAAGGCATTATGAGGCATTATGAGAGAAAAAAAATGACCTATAGTTAGTTAGTTCTAAAAATTGAAATAAAGTTGAATGATTGGAAAAGGAAAGGCAATATGGATGAAGACGTAGAGAAAAAACATGACCTATAAGTTACGGTCTAAAAATTGAAATAAAGTTGAGTGGTTGAAAAAGGAAAGACAACGTGGATAGACTTCGAGAAACATGACAACAATATGAATAGAATCGCATCCTATTGAACTAAGAAAGGTTTAGATCGCCTATTAAAGTTTCCAGTTGATCTTTAAAGGATTCTGATCGCTTTATAAAGGCTCTAACACGTTTTAAGGAGTTCTAAGTGGTATTAATAAATTCCTGTGAGCTCTAATTCCTCTTGATCCTCTTTAACAGGTTCTAATATTTCAATGGTTCTTGTTTAGTAAAGGGGAATTTGGGACGGCTGCGTTTTGCTTAGCTAAGTGGTATATATAAAAAAGTTCCTGTGAGTTCTAATTCCCCTTATGATCCTCTTTAACAGGTTCCGATATCGCTCCATTGGTTCTGGTTTAGTCGTAAAGGGGATCTTGGGACGGCCTCATTGTGCTTGGCGGATGAATAAGAGACTCAATAGCCCGTAATGGATTCCCGGAAGGCATGAGTGTAACGCGAGGAATCAATAGGTTCAGATCCTGTTTAATGTACCTTCTTTATTGTGCCTCTCGGAATTTTACAGTGTGCTATCGAACGTTTCTCTCTCTCTCTCTCTCTCTCTCTCTCTCTCTCTCTCTCTCTCTCTCTCTCTCTCTCTCTCATCTTCTCTTTACTCTTTGTTTTTCCCTCCTCCTCCTCCTCTTTCGTCCCCATTCTTTTCCTTCACACCTTTCAAATTTTCTCTCACTCACTCACCTCATATATTAAGGTGGATAAATCGACTTGTAATTAAAGCAGGTAGGCAGACAGGTAGATAGGGAGGCAGGTAGACAAGGCAGGTAGGTAGGCACAGGAGATGAGATACCTTGCCCGGAGTACGATTTCGGAGATTGTATTAGGTAAGTGGAATGGTTTATGAGGGGTGTGTGGGGGATTAGGGAGGATCAGGTGGAAAGGAGGAAGCAGTACCTAATAAATGGAGCCAAAAGTATGAGGCGAGATTATGGATAAGGATGATGGGGTGATGATAAGGGAGTGGAGAGAGCAGAAGGATAAGAGAGTGAGAGAGAAAGGGAGTGGATAGGGAAAAGAGGGGAGAAAGGAGTACTGAAGGATAAGAGAGAAAGAGAAAAAGAAAGAAGGATTGAATAGCGGAAAAGAGGAAGGAGAAAATTGCATGGAAAACAAATAAATGGAGATAAAAGTGGAGTTAATAAGAGAGAAAAGGAGAGAGATGGAGGAAAAAAGAAAGAGGAAGTAGGGAAAAAAAGAGGAAGAATTAAACTGCATAGAGAAAAGATAAAAATAGATAAGAGGGAAGTTGGTATGGAGAGAGAGAGAGAGAGAGAGAGAGAGAGAGAGAGAGAGAGAGAGAGAGAGAGAGAGAGAGAGAGAGAGAGCAGGAAGGAAATAAAGAGAAAGGGAAGGGAGGAAGGGGAAGAGAGGGACGCGGGGTAAAGGAAGTGCATAGAATGACAGTGTATGTAGAGGGAGTGACAGGAAGGAAGGAAGGGGAGTGCAGGGAAGGGAAGGGAAGGGAAATGCAGGTAAAGTCAGAAGGGGAACGGAGTGGAAGGGGAAGAGAAGGGGAGGAGAAGGAGCAAATAAGCGAATGACTAAGAGGTAGGAAGGAGGAGAAATGCGTGGAGAGAATGGAGAGATAAGGGAAGGAAATGGAAGGGGAGGAGAAGGGAAGGAAGAGAGATGCTTGGAAGGGATGTAAAGAGAAGGAAACGAAGAGGAAGAAGGAGAAGAGAATAAATGAGTGACTAGGAGAAAGCAAGGGAGAGAAGCGCGTGGAAGAGATGGAATGGAAAGAGAAGAGAAGGGAATGAAAGGAGAATAGAATAAATCAGTAACAAAGCGATAGAAGGGCGTGGAAGGGATGGAAAGAGAAGGAAGCGAAGTGGAAGAGGAGGAGAAAGAAATAAGTGAATGACTGGAAGGTAGGAAGGAGGAGTAACGCGCGTGGATAGCATGGAAGAGAAGGAAATGAAGAGGAGGAAGATAAGAAATGAGTGGATAAGAGGAAGGAAGGAAGAGAAATACAAGGAAGGGATTGAAGTGGAATGAGAGAGAGTGGAAGGTAGTGGATGAAGGGGTGAGAGAGGAAAGGAAATGGAATGGAAATGCTTGACTGGGTGGATTGGTGGATGAAGTAATGGTTTGGCTTCATCCTTCCTCCCTTCCCTCCCTCCTTCCCTCCTTCCCTCCCTTCCCTCATCCTCCCTTCCCTACCATCGGCCACGCCCAGCCTCAGGTAAATGAAAATCAGAGTACAGGAGAGAGAGAGAGAGAGAGAGAGAGAGAGAGAGAGAGAGAGAGAGAGAGAGAGAGAGAGAGAGAGAGCGAGAGCATTATAGCAGCAGCAGCACCCCTTCCCCCCCCCCCCCCCTGCACATTACCTCCCTCCATGAAAACACACTGATTCAATTCCCTAATGAAAGCGAATCAACTTGGAAATGAGATTATTTCTGCCATTAAACTAATATCTCTTCACCATCCAGAACCCCCTCCCTCCTCCTCCTCCTCCTCCTCCTCCTCGTGCTCCTGTTCCTGATCCCATCCGCCCCTGGAATACATTTTCATACATGCACGAGCGTAATTTATGAAATGCGGAATGCACGAGAGAGCAAACAGCCTGTATTTACGACTTACACAAACATTAAGCCATTGAACTTAAAGGCGGAAGCTGCGAGGAGGAAGAGGAGGAGGAGGAGGAGGAGGAGGAGGAGGAGGAGGAGGGGAGGCTCGACTGAAGACCTGCGAGAGAATTAACTAAGAGAGAGAGAGAGAGAGAGAGAGAGAGAGAGAGAGAGAGAGAGAGAGAGAGAGAGAGAGAGAGAGAGAGAGAGAGTTAGGTGTGTTTGTATTTATTGGAGTGCATGTGCCAGAGGGCGTGGAGTGTGTGTGTGTGTGTGTGTGTGTGTGTGTGTGTGTGTGTGTGTGTGTGTAGGGCGAATAAATAGAACCTTGTATGATTCTGTGTGTATATGTGAACAAGAGAGAGAGAGAGAGAGAGAGAGAGAGAGAGAGAGAGAGAGAGAGAGAGAGAGAGAGAGAGAGAGAGAGAGAGAGAGGCTTACAGAGGCTTAGGAAAATATGAGTCTTCAGAATGTCGTGCTAGATGACAGTTAGATAATCAGAGGAGGAGGAGGGAGATGATAAATGGAAGGGAAAGTAAAGGGAAGGAAGGGAAAAGGCAGGTAGGTAGGAAGGCCGTTTAATTATCCACCTCTTCCACCCTTTTTTTTCCACCGTTGTCTCGTTTGTTGGTATTAAACTGTAGGTAATTTACGTAGCGGCGAAGATTAATGCAAATAAGGGAAGAAAAAGAGGTGTGTGTGGGGGGGGGGAGGTAGTACCAGCCTGTGGACATGGATGAAGGGGAAGGAAAAAGAGAAAAGGAGGGGGGAATAGGAAAGAAAGGTGAGGAAAAGGAAAATAGTGAGAGGAGAAGAGAGAAGGTAAAGAATGGAGAGAGAGAGAGAGAGAGAGAGAGAGAGAGAGAGAGAGAGAGAGAGAGAGAGAGAGAGAGAGAGAGAGAGAGAGGAAGATTGGAGCAGACAGGAAGCTAGAAATTAATAAGGTAAGGAAAGAAAAGGAAAAAAATAATATAGAAAATAGGTAATGGCGAGGTAGGACTTGAAAATGATGAGGTTAATGGACAGTAATAACAACTTAATGGAACCCTAATGAAAAAAAGTTATCACACGCTGCAAATGAGGATAAGAAACGAACATCAGCAAATTATGAACGAACGGGAAATAAAAATACTGAGAGAGAAGAGAAATGCACATGAAAAAGCGAACAGACACGAACACACACACACACACACACACACACACACACACACACACACACACACACACACACACACACACACACACACACACACACACACAGACGGAAGAAAAGTGTACAGTTATAATGAAAACCAAAATAAAACAAGAAATCAAAGAAATGCAAACAGGAAACTCGCTGACACACACAAACAAACAAACACACTCAAACGCACACGAAGAGAAAAAAAGGTGAAGAATTATAATTGAAAACTTTAGAAAAAAAAAACCGAGAAAGCAAAGATATAATTAAAGTTACCGGCATCCACAAACACAAACAAACACACATACTAACTAACACAAACCCGAAAAAAAAGTGATGATCATGAAAACTTAAAAAAAGGAATTGAAGAAAATAAATCAAACAAAAAACTAACACACAAACACACACAAAAAAAAAATATATAAATAAAACAAAAACAATACAAATAAAATATAAATAAATAAATAAATAAAAACACGGAAATAAAAAGTGAAGGATGAAAATGAAAACGCTACAAAAAGAAACAGGATTAATAAAAAGAAAAAAAAAACTAAAACAGCGTGACAAGCCTCGGTATGGTTTATTACGAGTTAACAGCATTAGGACCAATTTCCCGCGCCAGTGTTTCCTCATTGCGTGTAAATTATCGCAGCTTATCGCTTTAACAGTAATCTTGCGGGGCTGTAGAGACCGACCGCCCGACCGCCCGACCAGGCAACCGAACCACGGACCAAACTAGACTTTATCACACCACGAAATCGACCAACCACTGAGCCACCCGACTTACCAACCGACCAGACCCGACTTTCTCACAGCACAAAACCCGACCATACTCAACCACTCTACCATCCGACTAAATACCCGAGCAATCAACCAACTTACCGACCAACCGACTAGACCCGACTTTATTACATCACAAAACCCGATCAGCACTCAACCACTCAACCACCCGATCAACCACCCGACCAACCAATCGACTTACCGAACCACCGACCATACCCGACTTATCACACCGTATAACCGACCCCGACCGAGCATACCATCCCGTTCCGCTCCGATACATCCCTTGACCCCTCCCCGAAACCGTCCCAACCCCACCCCGAAACCGTCCCGACCCCACCCTGCCGCCAACAAAAAGCAACCCCCAGCTTACCTTCCCTTTCCACCCAGACGCCCCCCAAACACACCCCGACTTCGACCCCCCCCCCCCCCCCAAAGCACACCTTCCCTTTCAGCCCCACCTCGAACACACACCCAACCCCGCCCCGACACCACACCCCAATCCCGACCACACCCCGCCCCGGCCCGTGCGTGTCCGTGATAGATCAATATTTAATCATCTGCCGGCGAGAGGGAATGGCCGGCCCCACTTAGAGTATAATAATAGATTAATCAAGCGTCCAATTATAGCGGGCCGACATTGGCTAAAGCGTCTGGCTGGCTGTGTATTGATCGGCATTTTCGGCGGCATCTCCTCGGGGCTCATTTCCTTCTCCTTTGATCACTGGGTCTCTGTGTGTGTGTGTGTGTGTGTATATACAGTGTGTGGGGGGGGGGAGGGGGAGGAAAGGAAGGGAGGGTTCGTGTGTGGGGTTAAGGAGACGGGGAGGGGAAGTAGAAAGGGGGTAAGGTGGGTCCGTTTTGGGGGAGGGGGAGGCCGGAGGGGGAAGGTTTCTGTGTGTGTGTGTGTGTGTGTGTGTGTGTGTGTGTGTGTGTGTGGTCAGTGTGTGTGTGTGTGTGCGTGCGTGTGTGTGGTTGTTGGCTGGTTTCTGTTCGTTTGCCGCAAGAGACCGAAGAAGATGCTCATTCCGAACCTCCTCCTCCTCCTCCTTCTCCTCCTCCTCCTCCTCCTGTGCATCTGTCTCCTTCCTCGCATGACTTTTCGGACTCTGTCTCATGCCTTTGGGTTCGGGGGGGACGGGGGGGGGGGGCTGCAGGGGGGGGGACGACACCTGGTGAGTAACATTGATCTATGGGCGTGGCGGGAGGGGGGAAGGGAGGATGAGGAGGGCAGGAATAGCGCCGGGGGGAGGGGGACATCCTACGGTATCCTTTGGTATCCTTGGTTGTCGGTCAGGATTGCAAGATCACACAGGCGTCCTTCAGGAGTCTCGCGCCCCAGGGGAGGAAGGGAGAGCCGGCGGCGGTGTGTGTGTGGCGGAGGAGCAAAGGGAAGTAGGGAGAGAGGCAGGGAAGGAGGGAGAGGGAGAGAGAGGGGCGGGCTGACTGGTGGGCGGGCGGCAAAGGGGAAAGGCAAAGGGAAAGGAAGGGGCGGTGATGGTGAAGAGGCGTGAAGAGGGGAAACAAGTGGAGGTGTTGAGGGCACGAGAGGACGAGGCGAAGGGCGACTGAATATTGACGAGGAAAGGAAAGAGGAAGGGAATACGAGGGTGGGAAGGAGGCGAGTGAAGAAAAGAAGGTGAAGAAGATAAAGAGGGTGGAAAGAGGAAAGGAAAACGAGGGTGGAAAGGAGGAGAGTGAGAGAAGAAAAGGAGGCAAGGGAGGGAGAGACGAAGAACAGAGGGTGGTAGGGAGGAGGAAGAGGAGGAGGAAAACGTGCATGAAGGAGAGAAAAAGAGAAAGAGAATGGGAGAGAAAAGAGTGAAGCAGGTAGAGAGAGAGAGAGAGAGAGAGAGAGAGAGAGAGAGAGAGAGAGAGAGAGAGAGAGAGAGAGAGAGAGAGAGAGAGAGAGAGAGAGAGAGAGAGAGAGAATAAGCAAAATTGGAGGAAAGCTGAAGAAGAAACGAGACTGGAAATGAGATGAGAGATGAGGAAGGAAGGAAGGAAGGTAGGGAGGGAGGGAGGGAGGGAGACAAGAAGGAAAGAAGAGAGAGAAAAGGGAGAGAGAGGGAGGCATGCATGAAAGAAGAGAGAGAAGGGGATGGAGGGAGGGAGGGGAGGCTGGTCCGTTTGAGGTAGAAAGAAGAAAGAGAATGAGAGGAAGAGGAGGAGGAGGCAAGGGGGGTCAGAGAGGGAGGGGGAGACCAGAAGAAAGAAAGGCCGGTGTTAGCAAGTCCTCAGCGATGCTTTGTGGCTGTGTGGGCGGCGCCTCTGTAAGCTTTATCTCGGAATTTAGTGAGGGTGCGTCTGCCTGAGCCCGATAATGCAGGCGATTGGTGGGTCGGGGCCTGTGTGTTCCCGGGCGGCGCGGCGTTCAGCCCAGACTTTGCCCCGGGAGGAACACGCGGCCCCCCGGAGCTGTAAGTGGCCTCTGTTTCCCGGGGGAGAGAGAGTCCGAGGGGGGGAGCAAAGAGTGGACTAGGGGCGGCTCAACACACACACACACACACACACACATACAGACACAAACACAGGCACACACACACATACAGTAAGCCTCACACAACGGTCCCTGCAGCAAAACCACAAGTATTTGCAAGAACGGCTTCCTCTGGTCATGTATGAAGGAAGCTGTGCTAGAGGAGGAGGAGGTGATGGTGATGGTGGTGATAGGGGGAGGAAGGTTTATTCTGTGGTGTTGATAGTGGAGGAAATGGGAGAGTAGGGTTTGGGTTGGGAAAGGAAAGGAAGGGAAGGGAAGGGAATGAAAGGAAAGGGTAGGAAATGAAGGGAACGGATGAGAAGGGGATGGAAGTGAAGGGAAGGGATGAGAAAGGGGAAGGAAATTAAGTGAAGGGAAGGAAGGATATTGAATTAAAGGGAAATAAAGAAAAGGGGGTTTTCAGTTAAGGGAAGGGAAGGGAAGGAAGTTGAAGTGAAGTGAAAGAAGATGAAGGGAAGGGGAGAAAAATTGAGGCAAAGGAGAGGAAAGAAAATGGAATGGAAGTTGAGTGAAGTGAAGTGAACTGAACTGAACTTATGTCCTTGTGTATCCATGTGTAAGTGAAGGGAATTAAAATGACGGGGGATGAAGGGGCAGCGTCACCATCACACACGCACGCACACTCACCCTTGCTACAGAGGCGAGGAGGAGGAGGAGCTGGCTGGTGGTGGCGGAGGAGACGCGGCTGATGTGTCCATAAAAACCGCGTCAACTCAAGTGGCTCTGACACGCCAAGACGGATGGCGAATTAACTTAATTAAATGTGGCGAGTGTAAGTAGACGGAGGAAGGGCACGTGGGGAGGGGGGAGGGGAGGAGAGAGGGAGGGGATGATGGGGACACTTGCTTAAGATGGATGAAAGGGGGGAAGAGGGGGAATGGTAGACCGCTTGCATGAGGAGGATGTGAGTGGACGAGGAGGAAGGGAGGAGAAGATAAGGGAAGGGGAAGGCGATATAGAGGAATACTTGCTCAAAGATAGATGAAAAGGGGGAGGAGGGGGAATGGTAAACGAGGGAGGAGAGGAGGAGGCAGGATATGAGAAGAGAAGGAAAGGGAGGCTTAAGATAGATGAAAAGGGGGGGAAGGGGGAGGAGGGGAAAGGATAAACCGCTTGCATGGATGAGAGGAAAGGGGACAGGGAAGGGGGAGGTGGAGGAGGCAGGATATGAGGAGAGAATGAGGAAGGGGAGGAACGAGGGATCTTGGAGAGGAGGAGGAAGAGGAGGAGGAGGAGGAGGAAGTATGCAATAGATCTTACTTCAGCATAAAGGGGAGGAATCATGCTTTGGTTATGGAGAGAGAGAGAGAGAGAGAGAGAGAGAGAGAGAGAGAGAGAGAGAGAGAGAGAGAGAGAGAGAGAGAGAAGGATGAAAATAGTCTCGTGGGAAGCTACTGAAGAAGGAAAATGGTAGTCAGAGAGAGAGAGAGAGAGAGAGAGAGAGAGAGAGAGAGAGAGAGAGAGAGAGAGAGAAGGATGAAAACAATGATCTCAAGAGCCTTAAAATATACATAATCATACAAACTTTCGTCATACATACACTTCGCCGACGAGGATGATGCAAGAGGAGAGATAAGGACGTAGGGGAGGCAGGGAAGAGAAAGGAAGGGAAGGGGAGGAGAGGGAAAGGAAAAGAAGACAAGCCAAGAGCAGGGAAAGGAAGAGAGAGGAAAGGAAAGGAAAGGAAAATAAGGGGAGGAAAGGAAAGGTAAGATAAAGGAACGGAAGGGAGAAGCGTAGGACATGAATAGGCAACACGTAGGAGAGAGAAAGGGAGAGAGCGAGGGAGAAAAAAAAGAAGAAACAGGAAGAAAAACAAGGAGGCGGTAGATCATGCAACAACAAAGGAAGGAGCGATATTCAGACAACTGCGAGGAGGAGGAGGAGGAGGAAGAAGAGAAGTAACAGGATTAGTAGGAGGGAAGAAAGTGGGAGGAGGAGGAGGAGGAGAGGCATTGAAGAGGTCGCTGAGGAAGAAGAAGGGAGGAGGAGAAGGAGAAGTAACAAGAATAGATGAAAAAGGAGTGAAAAAAAGTAGGAGAGAAAGGAGAAATAACAGGTTAAGGAGGAGGAGGAGAAGCAACATAGATAGTAGAAGAAGAGGAAAAGGAGGAAGCGTGGGAGGTAGTGGAGAGCAGGTGAGGACTGCCGGCGAGTCACGAGTGGGCCGTGATAGAGATAGAAGGGAGATAGCGAGGAGGCAGCGGCGGCAGAGAGCAGGGAGGTAATAACAAGAAGTGGGGGAGTGAAGAAGTATAGCGGGAAGCAGCGGGAGGAGTCTGGGTGGGTGGGTGGGTGGGGGGGTACCAGGTCGGGACAGCACCGCCCTTTGTTACCGTGCTGAGTTTATTGCGGCCGTCCCTCAGCACTGGTCTGCGTGTCGGTGCTGCCGGCCGGGGAATAAAATGGCTCAGAATTCGCAGATGTATTCCCGCCGCCGCTCCCGCTTCCCTTCATTAATATTACCCCGGCCAGACGCTGAACAAGGTGGAGGAGGAGGCGGAGGTGGCGTGGGTGGATGGTGGAGGGGGTGGAGACGGTACAGGAGATGGAGGAGGAGAGTGGGAAGGGTGGGGATTGGGATAGAGGTGGAGGAGAAAGAGGAGGTGGAGTTGGAAGAGGTGGTGTGGGTGGAAGGTGGAGGAGAAGAATGAGAATGATGGTGAAGGGGGTGGAAGTGGAGGAGGAGGAGGAGGTGGGGCGAAGGAGGGTGGAGGGATGGAGGTGGAGAAGGAGAAGAGGGACGGTGGAAGGAGGTGGAGAAGGAAGGGGAGTCAGGGGGTGAAGTGCCCTTATGTACCCCTGAGAGGCCCCAGGGGAGTGTGTGCAAGGGCCGCGCGTGCCTACCCCGGGGTGCACACGTCCAATGAAGGGCATGGGGGAGGGGACAGGGAGGAACCAGGGGGGCGGGGGCTTTGAAAATGGGGAGTAAGGGGTGGAAAGGGGGGAAAAGGGGAGGAGAGTAGGGTTTTGAGAGGGGAGGGAAGCTTGCAAAAGAGGGAGGAAGAGGAGGAACAAGGTCTGTGATGGGCGTGGAGGAAGAGGGAGGGAGGACAAGAGGAGGAGGAGGAGAGGGAGGCTTTTAAAATTAAGAGTAAGGGGAAGAACGAGTTATGGAGGAGGAAGGGAGGAGAAGAAGAAGAGGAAGAGGAGGAAAGAGGAGAAGTGAAATACAGATGAAGAGGCGAGATAAAGCGATGAGATGAGAGATGCAAGAGGAAGAAGAGGAACAAGAGGAAGGGAAAAAACAAAACATGAGTCACATAAGAGAGAGAGAGAGAGAGAGAGAGAGAGAGAGAGAGAGAGAGAGAGAGAGAGAGAGAGAGAGAGAGAGAGAGAGAGAGAGAGAGAGAGAGAGAGAGAGAGAGAGAGAGAGAGAGAGAGAGAGACTTACACACACACACACACACACACACACACACACACACACACACTTACCCTCCTAACCTCTTGATGCTGCCGTCATTGTCCGGGTCATGCAACGCCCTCATTAGCCGCCTCCCCCGGGCCCCTAACGATCAAAATATTAGCTCCTGGGGCCACGGGGGGAGGGGGTGAGGGGCATGACACTTCAGCCGCGAGGACACCTGGGGCTTATTATTACTTTGCACTGCCTGGGGGGAGAGGCGGAGAGAGGTGGGGGAGTTTGAGGAGAGGAGAGGCGAGGAAAAGAATGAATTATGGCGAGAATGAGAAGAGGGGAGAGAGAGAGGAGTTGAAGGAGAGAAGTGAGGAGTGGAGGGTAGAGAAGGAGGAGAAGAGAAGGGAAGATGGAGGAGAGTGAGTGGAAGGACAGAATGGGAGGTGGAGGAAAGTGGAGGAAGAGAGAAAGAGAAGAGAGAGGGGTTGTTTTCAGCCTTGGTTTCAGGGTAGAGAAGGAGGAGAAGAGAAGGGAAGATGGAGGAGAGTGAGTATTGAGAGAGGAGGGAGAGGAAGTGGAAGGACAGAATGGGAGGTGGAGGAAAGTGGAGGAAGAGAGAAAGAGAAGAGAAAGGAGTTGTTTTCAGCCTTGGTTTCAGGGTAGAGAAGGAGGAAAAGAGAAGGGAAGATGGAGGAGAGTGAGTATTGAGAGAGGAGGGAGAGGAAGTGGAAGGACAGAATGGGAGGTGGAGGAAAGTGGAGGAAGAGAGAAAGAGAAGAGAAAGGAGTTGTTTTCAGCCTCGGTTTCAGTTCCTCCTCCTCTTCCACCTCCACCTCCACCCCCTCCACCCCATTATTACCGAGGGAACACCTGCCTCTCACCTGATCCCTAATGAATCAGGTATTGCACGAAATCCTGTCACCAAAAAAAAAATGAAAATGAAAAAAAACAAAAAAAACAGTGATAATAGGAAGAAAAAACAGTGATGGTGGTGATGTCAGAGAGGCCACAAGAGGAGGTGATTAGTGGCGTAAGTGGAGGTGGGTGGAATAATTGGTGATGAGGAGGAGGTGGTGGAGGTTGAGGGGCGAGTGAGAGTGATTAGAGTGGGAGGTGACGAGAGGCAGCTGGCGCGTGGTAGCAGTGTTAGGGGGAGGGGAGGGAGGTGATAGTGACCCTTAGAGGAAGCAGTAGCAGTGGCGTCCGGTGATAGGTAGCAACAAGCAGGTGTTAACAAGTAGCGAGAAAAGCAGAAAGCAGGGAGTAAGACCAAGTAGTGACGTCATACCCAAGCAAACACAGACAAACGGTGAAAAACAAAGAGAAAAAAACGAAAGACCGACAAATAAACAGAGACGAATAACGAATAAACAAACAGAAACGGATAAAATGACTGTAAAAAACAACAGAAAGACAAACAAACGTATTAAAAAAGCTGACTAAAAACACCAAATACAGACAGACAGACAGACATAAAGAGAGCCACACTACCATAAAAACAGCATCCAATTAAGTCTTAACAACAGACAGATAAACCAGTGGACAGAAACAGCAGCCAGACAGGAGCAGCTACAAACAGACAGGACAGAAGGAGACGCAGGAGGAGGAGGAGGGGGAGCAGTAAGGACCAAGACGGAGGGAACATTTAATTGGGCTAAGAGCGGGTGTCCCATTACAGCGTTGGGGCAAACAGGGCAGCTTTGTTTGCCCCGTCAGCCGCTGCCCAGGTCCATGAAGGGTGCAGGAGCGTGCCTTGGGGGAGGGGTGTGTTCTGAGAGCATGGTTGGGGTCATCTTATTGTAGGTGCCTCGTCTTCTGCAGCTTGTATTTCATCTCCTTTTTCTTTTGGTATCTCCTCCTCGTCATCCCAGGCATATGACCACAGATGTTGCGCCGACTAAACGAAACTTTCCTCGTTATCTTTTCCCTCTTTTTCTTCTTCATCTTCATCCTTCTTCATCGTCTATTTCTCTCCTTTATCTTCTCTTCTTTGTCTTCTAACTCCTCTTCTTCATCTTCCTCTTGGCTTGTCTTCTTCATCTATTTCCTCTTGCTTATCTTCTTGTATCTTCTCTTTTTCTTCGTCTTCTACCTCCTTCCTCCTCTTCTTTGTCTTCTTGTATGTTTTATTTTTTTCTTCTTCATCTTCTGTTTCCTCTCCTTTCATCTCCATCTTCTATTCCTTCTCTTTCATCTTCTATCTTTTCTTTTTCTTTTTCTCTCATTTTTCTGTTTTGCTTCATCCAGATTTTCTTTTTCCATTTTTTATCCATTTTTTCTTCTTTCTCTTCCACATCATCATTATTATTCGTGTCTCGTTCTCTGCTCTTATTTGACTCTTCTCCTCCTCCTCCTCCTCTTCCTCCTCCTCCTCTTCTTCCTTCCTCTCCCTTTTTTTCTCATTGTTCTCCCCCTCCTCATAATTATCATCATTTCTGTCTCCGTTTCTGCATATAGTTGTCTCCCTCCTCCTCCTCCTCCTCCTCCTCCTCTTCTTCCTTGCTGCATCACTTCCTCACAATACTACTAATGTCTCCCCACTTCCGCTTTCTCCTCTTCTTCTCTTCCTTCTCTCTTCCTTCCTTCGCTTCCTGTGTGAGTGTGCAAGTGTGTGGATGTTTTATTTATATTCTTCTTTATTTCTTCTTCCTCTTTCGCTTCCGGTTCTGCTACATTTGCTATAATTTTCATTCTTTTTTTTTTTTTTTTTTTTTTTAGGGTTTCGTATATAATTTTCTTCTTCTTCTTCTTCCGTTGCCTCCTCCTCTCGTCCTCCTCCTCCTCCTCCTCCTCCTCCTCCTCCATCATTCTTTATCACTCTCAATCGCCACTTGCCTTCCTCCTCCTCCTCCTCCTCTTTCTCTCACTCCGTCGCTTCCCGTCTGTCTGTCTGTCTGTCCGTCTGTCTGTTAGTCTGTTTATCCTTCGAGTTGTTTTCCACGTTCACAGATTTATTTATATTCATGTTTTTTCTTTATTTTCTTTTTTATTCTTCTTGTCTGATCTTGTTTTGGCTTAGGCGTCTCTCTCTCTCTCTCTCTCTCTCTCTCTCTCTCTCTCTCTTCTGTGGCCTGTAGAAGGGAAGAAGGAGGAAGAAAGAGGCTGGATAGACGAGGAGGAGGAATAGGAAGTGGAAAAGGAGAAGGAAGCAAGAGGAAGAAGGGAAGGAACCTGGAGAAAGAGCAAGAGGAAGGGCGGGAGGAAGAGGAGGAGGAGGAGGAGGGACGGTATGGCCGGCCGCAGCATCTGACCACTTTATGAACGGCCGCTCGAGGTCTCCAGCATTAACCTGTTGATCTAGAGAAACGACACCGCGGGGACAGTGTGTGTGTGTGTGTGTGTGTGTGTGTGTGTGTGTGTGTGTGTGTGTGTACGCCTCTGCAATATATCATGACACTTACAGAGGACGTAGGAGCCTTCAAATGACCCCCCAAAATACACCGCAAAGAACTGTATTAAGGACCTCAAATGGCCATACCGAAGTGTCTTGAGGTTCTTCTTGTATCTTAAGTCGCTTTCAGAACTCCCTTGGGCCTCCTTCAACCTCCTTTCAGTTCTGTTCTGGTTATTGAAATAGGGCCAAGTTGTAACCCTTAGCTTCGTCAGCGTCGCCTACAGGACTTCATATTTGTGTGTTTGTGAAGAGTTTGAGTGTCTTAGTTAAATGTGGGAGAAAGAGAAGGATGAGGATGGAGGAGGAGGAATTGGATAGGAAGAAAAGGAAAATGGGATCGAAGTAGCAAAAACATATGATTGAGTAGGAGGAAGAGGAGGAGGAGGAAGAGGGGGAGGAGGAGGAGGAGGAGGAGACGCGTGATGATTGTCTCTGTGGGTGTCGAAGTGTGACAAGAGAGGACATTGCAGCTGTCTATTACCTCCTCTTCCTCCTCCTCCTCTTCTTCTTCCTCCTCCTCCTCCTCCATAACGACTACCAGGAAGAAGAAAATGTTTTTACTCTAATATTTTATGAAGTTCCTAAGCATCCAATAACTTTTTCCTTATATTCTTCCTCTCCTCCTCCTCCTCCTCCTCCTCCTCCTCCTCCTCCTCCTCCTCCTCCTCCTCTTCATTCTCCTTCTCCTTTTCCTCACTGTCATTGGTTTTCCTATACCCTGCTCCTTCTCCTCCCCCTCCAACCCCGACTCCTCCTCCTCCTCCTCCTCCTCCTCTTTCTCCTCTTCTTCCTACACACCGCCACTCTTTTCTTCCGCGAACTCCTCCATCTCCTCTTTCCTCCTTCTTCTCCTCCTCCTCCTCCTCCTCCTCCTCCTCTTCCTCCTCCTCCTCCTCCTCCCGTGAAAATGCCTCTGCACTTTTTTTCTTCTTCTCTTTTCCTTATTATATTTTCTCTTCTTCCCTCCTTCCTCTTTTCCTTCCTTCTTTTCATTTGCTTTCCTTTTCCCTTTTGGTCCACTACCCTTTTCCTTCTCATTTTTCTCTGTCCCTCTTTCTTTGGTGTTTTCCTCTCCTCCTCCTCTTCCTCTGTTTCCTATATTTCCTCCTTCCCCTCTTTATCTCTCCTCTCTTCCCCTCAACTCTTTTAGTCTTCCCTATCTCTCCTATTCTTTTCTTTGCGTTTTCTCTTTTTTTCCATCCTTTTAGCTACTTATTTCTTTTTCCACTCCTTTCATCCTTCCTTACTATCTCCTCCTCCTCATCCTCCTCCTCTTCCTTCTTCTCTTAACATTATTTGGGGCGTCGTCCTCTCTCTCCTCCATAAGGCTCCTCTTCCGCTCCCTCCTCCTCCTCCTTTTCCTCCTCCTCCATTCACTTTCCTCCTCAAGGCTTTGGTTCTCTATATATATTTTCTTTATTTATTCATATTAAAGTGGAGAGAGAGAGAGAGATAAAGTGTGCTCTCTCTCTCTCTCTCTCTCGGTCTCCATGTTTTGCTGCTCTTCCCTCCTTCTGTGTGTGTGTGGGGGGGGGGGGGGAGGGGGGGGGGCCTGGTAAATATTGTTGTGGTCACTAGTTTGTGGACATTAAATTATATACTTTTTTTTTTTTTTGTCGTGCGCCATAATTTTGTCTCAGGGTAATGCTCTCTCGCCTCCACCTTCCTTCCTTCCTCCCTCCCTTCCTTCCTTCCTTCCTTCCTTCTTTCCTGTTTCCTTCATCTCTTGCTTGGCCTTTCAGCTCCTTCCCCTCATATTCCTTGTCCATTTCTTTGTTATACCTCCTCCTCCTCCTCCTCCTCCTCCTCCTCCTCTAACTAACTCTTCCTCTTCCTCCTCTCCCTCCTCCTTTTCATCATCATTCTTTTTTTCTTCTTTTTTTTCCCTTTTGGCCTTCCTGCTCCTTCTCATGTTCCTCCTCGATCGGCAGGAGTTATTTCTCGAATGGAGTTGTTCGCCACTGGAACAGCCTTCCTGCAGAAGTGGTTAGCGCAGAGACCATCAACTCCTTCAAAAAACGCATTGATCGCCACTTTGCTGCATCGGGAGTGAACTGAACGTTCCCAAGAGTAGATACACAAGTGCTTTAATCCTTCCCTGCAAGCCACTCCTATGGCAAACGTATTGATTGAATCACTGAACGCAGGCAGCCTAGAAATGAGCCAACAGGCTTTCTGCTGCCTGCTAGTCCATGTTTCCTCCTTTTCTTTGTCACCTCCTCCTCCTCCTCCTCCTCCTCCTCCTCCTCCTCCTCTTCTTCCTCCTTTATTTCCTCTTCCTCTCTTTTCTCCGACACGCAATATTCTGTCTACCCCACCACCTCCTTCCCCCTCCTCCTCCTCCTCCTCCTCCTCCTCCTTTCTGGCATTCACTATATTAACCAACAACATTCATCTTCGCAATAACATCATAATTATACCTTCGCTTAAGCACAAAACGCTTACACACACACGCCGTTTTCTTTTTAAAGGTAAACTCGGGGATTTTTGCATAAGAGAAGTTTAACCCGCGGAATACAAGCGATCCGTAAATTCATATTCTAATGGTGACCGAGAGAATATATATGTTTCGGCGAGGCTCCTAAAATGTTTTAATTATAGTGGGTGTTTTTTTTTTCTTCTTTGGGATTTTCTTTCTTTCTTTTTTTTTTCTTTTTTTTTTTATCTTAAGCTTATTTTGCCGTGTTGGTCTTTCTTAACTTTTTTTTTTTAGTTTGTGTTTTATCTTTTACGTCTTCTTCCTCTTGCTCCTCCTTCTTCTTCTTCTTCTTCCTCTTCCTCCTCCTCCTCCTCTCTTATTTTTTTATTTAATATTTATAATTGGTTTTTTTCCATTTTCTTCTTTCCTTCTTGCTCCTCCTCCTCTTCCTCCTTCTCTTCCTCCTCCCTCTCCTCCACTTCCTCTTCATCCTCTTCCTCCTCCTCCTCCTCCTCTCTTACTCTCTTTTACCTAACATTTACAATTCTGCTCTTTTCCATTTTCTTCTTCCTTGCTCCTCCTCCTCTTCCTG